>NC_069500.1:298923511-299223511 GCF_027579735.1 Bombina bombina | reverse complement strand
ATTGCACATACTAATGCTCACTATAGACCTCTACAATTTGCAGAAGTTTCATGAAAATTTGCAAATGTTTTATTTCACGAAGGCGATTGCGCAATGCGAATTTTAACTGCAATATTGTCTTTAAGGGTTATGACTATGTGTAATCATGTGTCTATTACACTGTAATATTGTTAAATATTGTAAAACTAATGTATAAAGTGCAAAATTACGCAATTAAATGGCGATAAAAAGGTTAATGTCTCACAGCAGCCATGTTTATTTTGGAAAAATCGCAGTTTGAACAAACTTGGTAGAGGACCTTGCAAGGAGCATATGTGAAAAATTGCGCGTCATTGCACTAAGCGGTTTAGGAGAAGAAGATGTTTGAATATTTTTGCAAAATGCAAGATGGCTGCCACATCATGTGACCAAGGCACTTCTCTTGAGCAATAGCAATTTCAGGTCATAGTAGCATTAAGCACAGCGAGTTTCAAAGTTGTAACATAAGCAGTTCCAGAGCTAAAGATTGTTAAGCGTTTGTCGAAATTTGTCGCAAAAAGCAATATGGCTGCCAGAGCATGTGACCTATGAGTTCAATTTTGCATGAGATGTAGCAGAGCAATAGGATGTACCAGCATACCTGATTTCAAGAGCTTTGCACAAGCAGTTAAGCAGTTATGGGCAATTGAATACAAAGCTTGGCGGAATAAAAAGAATAATAATAATAATAATAATAATAATAATAATAATAATAATAATCCGAACAATAACAATAGGTTGTCCTGCAACTTTGTTGCTGGCCACCTAAATATAGCTGCGAGCAGCAATAGAGGTGGCCAGCGCATAATTTTTGCAATGCCATATGAGCAGTTATTTCAAAATATAAAGCTTTACAACACGTTTTTACAGTTCTAACATAAGCATTTGGAAAAAAAACACATTTTCGAAATGTTTGCGTTTTTTAAAATGGCTGCCACACCATATGACCTGTACTTTCAACATGAACAAATGTAACTCTAGGTGACAATATATGGTTATACAGCAAATGTCACAGTTTTAACATAAGCGGTTGGAAAGAAAACACAGTTTCAAAATTTTTGCGTATACCAATATGGCTGCCACAGCTTGTGACCAATTCCTTCAACATGAACAACTGTAACTCTAGGGGCTCCATGTACTAAGAGGCGGGCGGACAGCTTCTTAACTCGCGAAGCTGTCCGCCCGCCTCCGCTACACACGGGCAGCGGATCTATTGATCCGCTTGCCCGTATGTATCATTACACACTCAGCGGAGTGTGTAATGCCCGCCCCTTCAGTCGCGCGACCAATCACGCGACTGAAGGGGCTGTCAATCACAGAGAGCGAGCAAGCTCTCTGTGATTTTGCTTCGCCACCTAAGAGGTGGCGTAGGGTGTAGGAAGCAGCGGTCTAATGACCTCTGCTTCTTACATTGCGGGAAGCAGGCTCGCATATGCGAACCTGCCCCGCAAAGGCTCCGGAGCAGCTTACGCTGCTTCGTACATGGAGCCCTAGGTCACAATATAAGACTGTACAGCAAATTTCACAGTTCTAACATAAGAGGTTGCAGAGAAAATAGACTTTCAAAATTTTCGCATAAACCAAGATGGCTGCCCGATCGTAAGATATACAGCCTCTATATTATGCACAATATTGCTCACTATAGATGTCAATAAACATGGCAAAAATAAAGCATTTTTGTAAAACGTTTTTTGTTTTATTATGAATTTAAATATATCGTTAAGCAATTTTGAACAATTCAAAATGGCTGCCAAACCACATGACGTATCAACTTCTCTTGAACAAATCTGAATGTTAGTCAAAAGATAACTCTATAAACAAAATTTCAAGTCTGTCCCATAAGCGTTTTCGGAGAAGAAGATTTTTATAGGCCTAGATTTGGAGTTCGGCGGTAAAAGGGCTGTTAACGCTCCGCGGGTTTTTTTCTGGCCGCACCATAAATTTAACTCTGGTATCGAGAGTTCAAACAAATGCTGCGTTAGGCTCCAAAAAAGGAGCGTAGAGCATATTTACCGCAAATGCAACTCTCGATACCAGAGTTGCTTACGGACGCGGCCGGCATCAAAAACGTGCTCGTGCACGATTCTCCCATAGGAAACAATGGGGCTGTTTGAGCTGAAAAAAAACCTAACACCTGCAAAAAAGCAGCGTTCAGCTCTTAACGCAGCCCCATTGTTTCCTATGGGGAAACACTTCCTACGTCTGCACCTAACACTCTAACATGTACCCCGAGTCTAAACACCCCTAACCTTACACTTATTAACCCCTAATCTGCCGCCCCCGCTATCGCTGACCCCTGCATTACACTTTTAACCCCTAATCTGCCGCTCCGTAAACCGCCGCCACCTACGTTATCCCTATGTACCCCTAATCTGCTGCCCTAACATCGCCGACCCCTATGTTATATTTATTAACCCCTAATCTGCCCCCCACAACGTCGCCGACACCTGCCTACACTTATTAACCCCTAATCTGCCGAGCGGACCTGAGCGCTACTATAATAAAGTTATTAACCCCTAATCCGCCTCACTAACCCTATCATAAATAGTATTAACCCCTAATCTGCCCTCCCTAACATCGCCGACACCTACCTTCAATTATTAACCCCTAATCTGCCGACCGGAGCTCACCGCTATTCTAATAAATGTATTAACCCCTAAAGCTAAGTCTAACCCTAACACTAACACCCCCCTAAGTTAAATATAATTTTTATCTAACGAAATAAATTAACTCTTATTAAATAAATAATTCCTATTTAAAGCTAAATACTTACCTGTAAAATACATCCTAATATAGCTACAATATAAATTATAATTATATTATAGCTATTTTAGGATTAATATTTATTTTACAGGCAACTTTGTAATTATTTTAACCAGGTACAATAGCTATTAAATAGTTAAGAACTATTTAATAGTTACCTAGTTAAAATAATAACAAATTTACCTGTAAAATAAATCCTAACCTAAGATATAATTAAACCTAACACTACCCTATCAATAAAATAATTAAATAAACTACCTACAATTACCTACAATTAACCTAACACTACACTATCAATAAATTAATTAAACACAATTGCTACAAATAAATACAATTAAATAAACTATCTAAAGTACAAAAAATAAAAAAGAACTAAGTTACAGAAAATAATAAAATATTTACAAACATAAGAAAAATATTACAACAATTTTAAACTAATTACACCTACTCTAAGCCCCCTAATAAAATAACAAAGCCCCCCAAAATAAAAAATTCCCTACCCTATTCTAAAATACAAATATTACAAGCTCTTTTACCTTACCAGCCCTGAACAGGGCCCTTTGCGGGGCATGCCCCAAGAATTTCAGCTCTTTTGCCTGTAAAAAAAAACATACAATACCCCCCCCCCAACATTACAACCCACCACCCACATACCCCTAATCTAACCCAAACCCCCCTTAAATAAACCTAACACTACCCCCCTGATGATCTTCCTACCTTGTCTTCACCATGCCAGGTTCACCGATCCGTCCTGGCTCCAAGATCTTCATCCAACCCAAGCGGGGGCTAGACATCCACTGAAGAAGTCCAGAAGAGGGTCCAAAGTCTTCCTCCTATCCGGCAAGAAGAGGACATCCGGACCGGCAAACATCTTCTCCAAGCGGCATCTTCTATCTTCTTCCATCCGATGACGACCGGCTCCATCTTGAAGACCTCCAGCGCGGATCCATCCTCTTCTTCCGACGACTAGACGACGAATGACGGTTCCTTTAAGGGACGTCATCCAAGATGGCGTCCCTCGAATTCCGATTGGCTGATAGGATTCTATCAGCCAATCGGAATTAAGGTAGGAATTTTCTGATTGGCTGATGGAATCAGCCAATCAGAATATAGTTCAATCCGATTGGCTGATCCAATCAGCCAATCAGATTGAGCTCGCATTCTATTGGCTGTTCCGATCAGCCAATAGAATGCGAGCTCAATCTGATTGGCTGATTGGATCAGCCAATCGGATTGAACTATATTCTGATTGGCTGATTCCATCAGCCAATCAGAAAATTCCTACCTTAATTCCGATTGGCTGATAGAATCCTATCAGCCAATCGGAATTCGAGGGACGCCATCTTGGATGACGTCCCTTAAAGGAACCGTCATTCGTCGTCTAGTCGTCGGAAGAAGAGGATGGATCCGCGCTGGAGGTCTTCAAGATGGAGCCGGTCGTCATCGGATGGAAGAAGATAGAAGATGCCGCTTGGAGAAGATGTTTGCCGGTCCGGATGTCCTCTTCTTGCCGGATAGGAGGAAGACTTTGGACCCTCTTCTGGACTTCTTCAGTGGATGTCTAGCCCCCGCTTGGGTTGGATGAAGATCTTGGAGCCAGGACGGATCGGTGAACCTGGCATGGTGAAGACAAGGTAGGAAGATCATCAGGGGGGTAGTGTTAGGTTTATTTAAGGGGGGTTTGGGTTAGATTAGGGGTATGTGGGTGGTGGGTTGTAATGTTGGGGGGGGGGTATTGTATGTTTTTTTTTACAGGCAAAAGAGCTGAAATTCTTGGGGCATGCCCCGCAAAGGGCCCTGTTCAGGGCTGGTAAGGTAAAAGAGCTTGTAATATTTGTATTTTAGAATAGGGTAGGGAATTTTTTATTTTGGGGGGCTTTGTTATTTTATTAGGGGGCTTAGAGTAGGTGTAATTAGTTTAAAATTGTTGTAATATTTTTCTTATGTTTGTAAATATTTTATTATTTTCTGTAACTTAGTTCTTTTTTATTTTTTGTACTTTAGATAGTTTATTTAATTGTATTTATTTGTAGCAATTGTGTTTAATTAATTTATTGATAGTGTAGTGTTAGGTTAATTGTAGGTAATTGTAGGTAGTTTATTTAATTATTTTATTGATAGGGTAGTGTTAGGTTTAATTATATCTTAGGTTAGGATTTATTTTACAGGTAAATTTGTTATTATTTTAACTAGGTAACTATTAAATAGTTCTTAACTATTTAATAGCTATTGTACCTGGTTAAAATAATTACAAAGTTGCCTGTAAAATAAATATTAATCCTAAAATAGCTATAATATAATTATAATTTATATTGTAGCTATATTAGGATGTATTTTACAGGTAAGTATTTAGCTTTAAATAGGAATTATTTATTTAATAAGAGTTAATTTATTTCGTTAGATAAAAATTATATTTAACTTAGGGGGGTGTTAGTGTTAGGGTTAGACTTAGCTTTAGGGGTTAATACATTTATTAGAATAGCGGTGAGCTCCGGTCGGCAGATTAGGGGTTAATAATTGAAGGTAGGTGTCGGCGATGTTAGGGAGGGCAGATTAGGGGTTAATACTATTTATGATAGGGTTAGTGAGGCGGATTAGGGGTTAATAACTTTATTATAGTAGCGCTCAGGTCCGCTCGGCAGATTAGGGGTTAATAAGTGTAGGTAGGTGTCGGCGACGTTGAGGGGGGCAGATTAGGGGTTAATAAATATAACATAGGGGTCGGCGATGTTAGGGGTAGCAGATTAGGGGTACATAGGGATAACGTAGGTGGCGGCGATTTGCGGTCGGAAGATTAGGGGTTAATTATTTTAAGTAGCTTGCGGCGACGTTGTGGGGGGCAAGTTAGGGGTTAATAGATATAATACAGGGGTCGGCGGTGTTAGGGGCAGCAGATTAGGGGTACATAAGTATAACGTAGGTGGCGGTCGGCAGATTAGGGGTTAAAAATTTTAATCGAGTGGCGGCGATGTGGGGGGACCTCGGTTTAGGGGTACATAGGTAGTTTATGGGTGTTAGTGTACTTTAGGGTACAGTAGTTAAGAGCTTTATAAACCGGCGTTAGCCAGAAAGCTCTTAACTCCTGCTATTTTCAGGCGGCTGGAATCTTGTCGTTAGAGCTCTAACGCTCACTGCAGAAACGACTCTAAATACCGGCGTTAGGAAGATCCCATTGAAAAGATAGGCTACGCAAATGGCGTAGGGGGATCTGCGGTATGGAAAAGTCGCGGCTGAAAAGTGAGCGTTAGACCCTTTAATCACTGACTCCAAATACCAGCGGGCGGCCAAAACCAGCGTTAGGAGCCTCTAACGCTGGTTTTGACGGCTACCGCCGAACTCTAAATCTAGGCCATAGTTTTTAAAAATGGAGCATACAAAACAAAATGGCCGCCAAGCTATGCAATGTATGGCTTTCAAATTGCACATACTTATGCTCACTATAGACCTTTACAATTTGCAGAAGTTTCATGAAAATTTGCAAATGTTTTATTTCATGAAGGCGTTATGATTATGTGTAATCATGTGTCTATTACACTGTAATATTGTTAAATATTGTAAAACAAATGTATAAAGTGCAAAATTACGCAATTAAATGGCGATAAAAAGGTTAATGTCTCATAGCAGCCATGTTGATTATGGAAAAATCGCAGTTTTAACAATCTTGGTAGAGGATCTTGCAAGGAGCATATGTGCAAAATTGCGCGTCATTGCACTAAGCGGTTTAGGAGAAGAAGATGTTTGAATATTTTCGCAAAATGCAAGATGGCTACCACATTATGTGACCCAGGCACTTCTCTCGAGCAATAACAATTTCAGGTCATAGTAGCACTAAGCACAGCGAGTTTCAAAGTTGTAATATAAGCAGTTCCAGAGCTAAAGATTTTTAAGCGTTTGTCGAAATTTGTCGCAAAAAGCAATATGGCTGCGTAACCTTATGACCTATGAGTTCAATATTGCATGAGATGTAGCATTGCAATAGGCTGTACTAGCATACCTGATTTCAAGAGTTTAGCATAAGTAATTTGTGTTTTGTGAGCAATTGACTCAAAAGACGAAGTATTGAATTACAAATAATTACGATAAACATAAAACCGATATTGCTGCCGCATCATGTGACTGATTCTCTCCTAATAAGCAATTATGAATCTAGGTAACAATATAAGACTGTACAGCAAATTTCACAGTTCTTACATAAGCGGTTGCAGAGAAAATAGACTTTCAAAATTTTCGCGTAAACCAAGATGGCTGCCCGATCGTAGGATATACAGCCTCCATATTACGCACAATAGTGCTCACTATAGATGTCAATAAACATGGCAAAAATAAAGCATTTTTGTAAAACGGTTTTTGTTTTATTATTAATTTAAATATATCGTTAAGCAATTTTGAACAATTCAAAATGGCTGCCAAACCACATGACGTATCAACTTCTCTTGAACAAATCTGAATGTTAGTCATAAGATAACTCTATAAACAAAATTTCAAGTCTGTCCCATAAGCAGTTTCGGAGAAGAAGATTTTTATAGTTTTTAAAAATGACGCATACGAAACAAAATGGCCGCCAAGCTATGCAATGTATGGCTTTCAAATTGCACATACTAATGCTCACTATAGACCTCTACAATTTGCAGAAGTTTCATGAAAATTTGCAAAAATAATTTTTCACGAAGGCGATTGCGCAATGCGAATTTTAACTGCAATATTGTCTTTAAGGGCTATGACTATGTGTAATCATGTGTCTATTACACTGTAATATTGTTAAATATTGTAAAACTAATGTATAAAGTGCAAAATTACGCAATTAAATGGCGATAAAAAGGTTAATCTCTCACAGCAGCCATGTTGATTATGGAAAAATCGCAGTTTTAACAATCTTGGTAGAGGACCTTGCAAGGAGCATATGTGCAAAATTGCGCGTCATTGCACTAAGCGGTTTAGGAGAAGAAGATGTTTGAATATTTTCGCAAAATGCAAGATGGCTGCCACATCATGTGACCAAGGCACTTCTCTCGAGCAATAACAATTTCAGGTCATAGTAGCACTAAGCACAGCGAGTTTCAGAGTTGTAACATAAGCAGTTCCAGAGCTAAAGATTTTTAAGCGTTTGTCGAAATTTGTCGCAAAAAGCAATATGGCTGCCAGAGCATTTGACCTATGAGTTCAATTTTGCATGAGATGTAGCACAGCAATAGGCTGTACCAGCATACCTGATTTTAAGAGCTTTGCAAAAACAGTTAAGCAGTTATGTGCAATTGAATACAAAGCTTGGCGGAATAAAAAGAATAATAATAATAATAATAATAATAATAATAATCCGAACAATAACAATAGGTTGTCCTGCAACTTTGTTGCTGGCCACCTAATAAATATAGCTGCAAGCAGCGATAGAGGTGGCCATGTGCATCAACATTGCAATGGCATATAAGCAGCTAAGTCACAATATAAAACTTTATATACATTTTTTCCAATTCTAGCGTTTGGAAAGAAAACACATTTTCAAAATTTTTGCGTGTTTCAAGATGGCTGCCCCACCATTTGACCAATACTTTCATAACGATCAGATGTAACTCTAGGTCACAGGATTTTGTTTTACAGCAAATTTCACAGCTTTAACGTAAGCGATTGGAAAGAAAACACATTTTCAAAATTTTCACGTAAACCAATATGGCTGCCACAGCTTGTGACCAATTCCTTCAACATGAACAAATGTAACTCTAGGTCACAATATAAGGTTATACAGAAAATTTCACAGTTCTAACATAAGCGGTTGCAGAGAAAATAGATTTTTGAAATATTTGCATAAAACAAAATGGCTGCCAGATCATATGATATACAGCCTCCATATCATGCACAATAATTGTCACCATAGATGTCAATAAACATGGCAAAAATAAAGCATTTTTGTAAAACGTTTTTTGTTTTATTATTAATTTAAAAATATCGTTAAGCGTTTTTGAACAATTTAAAATGGCTGCCAAACCACATGACCTATCAACTTCTCTTGAATAAATCTGAATGTTAGTCATAAGATAACTCTGTAAACAAAATTTCAAGTGTGTGCCTTAAGCGGTTTCGGAGAAGAAGATTTTTATAGTTTTTGAAAACAGTGCATACGAAACAAAATGGCCGCCAAGCTATGCATTGTATGGCTTTCAAATTGTACATACTAATGCTCACTATAAACCTCTACAGTTTGCAAACGTTTTATGAAAATTTGCAAATGTTTTATTTCACGAAGGCGACAGCGCAGTGCGAATCTTAACTGCAATATTGCCTTTAGGGATCATGACTATGTGTACTCATGTGTCTGCTACACTGTTATATAGTTAAATAGTGTAAACATAATGCATAAAGTGCAAATTTATGCAATTAAACAGTGTTAAAAAGGCGAATGGCTCATAGCAGCCATGTTGACTATGGAAAATTCACAGTTTGAACAAACTTGGTAGAGGACCTTGCAAGGAGCACATGTGCAAAATTGCGCTTACTTTGCACGTAGTGGTTGCAGAGAAGAAGATGTTTAAAGATTTTTGCACATTTCAAAATGGCAGCTAGATCATGTAAGTAAATCACTTCTCTTGAACAAACTTTATTCTAGGTCAGTACAGCAATACACACAGCAAGTTTTTTACAACTTTTACAACTGTAACATAAGTGGTTTCGGAGAAGATTTTCAAGCATTTGTCTAAATTTGATGCAAAAAGCAATATGGCTGCTAGATTACATGACCTATGAGATTTATGTTATACAGTATTATGCACATCATAGATCTATAGCACCCTGCCAAGTTTCATGAGTTTTTGAGTTATGCTGTGGTTATTATAAACATTTGAAAAAAACGGCGGAAAAATAATTTTAATAATACAAGCAATAACAAATAATAATATAGCTGCAAGCAGCGATAGAGGTGGCCATGCGCATCGACATTGCAATGTCATACAAGCAGCTAAGTCACAATATAAAGCTTTATAGAAGTTTTTACAATTCTAACATTAGCAGTTGGAAAGAAAACACATTTTCGAAATTTTTGCGTTTTTATAGATGGCTGCCCCACCATATGACCAATACTTTCATCATGATCAGATGTAACTCTAGGTTAAAAGATTTTGTTTTACAGCAAATTTCACAGCTTTAACATAAGCGGTTGGAAAGAAAACACGTTTTCGAAATTTTCGCGTAAACCAATATGGCTGCCACAGCTTGTGACCAATTCCTTCAACATGAATAACTGTGACTTTAGGTCACAATATAAGGTTATACAGCAAGTTTCACAGTTCTAACATAAGCAGTTGCAGAGAAAATAGATTTTCGAAATATTTGCATAAAACAAAATGGCTGCCAGATCATATGATATACAGCCTCCATATTATGCACAGTAATTGTCACCATAGATGTCAATAAACATGGCAAAAATAAAGCATTTTTGCAAAACGGTTTTTGTTTTATTATTAATTTAAAAATATCGTTAAGCGTTTTTGAACAATTCAAAATGGCTGCCAAACCACATGACCTATCAACTTCTCTTGAACAAATCTGAATGTTAGTCATAAGATAACTCTGTAAACAAAATTTTAAGTCTGTGCCATACGCGGTTTCGGAGAAGAAGATTTTTATAGTTTTTAAAAACAGCGCATACGAAACAAAATGGCCGCCAAGCTATGCATTGTATGGCTTTCAAATTGCACATACTAATGCTCACTATAGACCTCTACAATTTGCAGAAGTTTTATGAAAATTTGCAAATGTTTTATTTCACGAAGGCGACTGCGCAGTGCGAATTTTTACTGCAATATTGCCTTTAGGAGTCATGACTATATGTACTCATGTGTCTGCTACACTGTAATATATTTAAATAGTGTAAACATAATGCATAAAATGCAAATTTACGCAATTAAACAGCGATAAAAAGGCAAATGGCTCATAGCAGCCATGTTGATTACGGAAAATTCGCAGTTTGAACAAACTTGGTAGAGGACCTTGCAAGGAGCACATGTGCAAAATTGCACTTCATTGCACTTAGCGGTTGCAGAGAAGAAGATGTTTAAAGATTTTCGCACAATTCAAAATGGCAGCTAGGTCATGTGACTAAATCACTTCTCTTGAACAAACTTTATTCTAGGTCAGTACAGCAGTACACACAGCAAGTTTTACAGCTGTAACATAAGCGGTTCTGGAGAAGAAGATTTTCAAGCGGTTGTCGAAATTTGTTGCAAAAAGCAATATGGCTGCTAGATCACATGACCTATGAGATTTATTTCGCATAGGATTATGCACAGCATAGATCTTTAGCATAGTGCCAAGTTTCATGAGTTTTAGAGTTATGCTGTTGTTTTTATAAGCATTTGAATAAGTGGCGGAATAATAATAATAATAAAAAAAAAAATAATAATAATAATCCTGACAATAACAATAGGTTGTCCTGCAACTTCGTTGCATGGCCACCTAATAATAATCCGTACAATAACAATAGGTTGTCCTGCAACTTTGTTGCTGGCCACCTAATAAACCTAAACAGATCGGAGCTATGTTCTATAAGGTTTATATAAACAACACTTCTCTACATCAGAGTTTTAGGCAATACATATAATATCCCTATACTTGCTAAGATATAACCTAGATGGACCATTCTTTGAAGTATATTATTGAGTCTAGAGAACATATAGCAACCAGAACAAGTGTTTCATAGACTGGTGAATACAGCATGTTTGTCAAAGTGGAAGTCTGGCAGTAAAACTATCTTCCCCATATGGTCAGACCAGCATCGGAGAGAGCTATAAGGAGTAGCTGTATAAGAGCCTTGAGGCAGTGCTACATATTGCCCATGTGGAAACGTGTAGCAAATAAACGCCCGGGAAGGAGTTCTGCTTAGCCCACACCAACAGCGTCAAACCGAGATCTATCCTGCAGACAGTACAACAAGTGCAGAGTCGGAATCGATAGGCAGCAGGACTTGCCCTGTACAGATGTAATCGGTCTGCTGAGATTGCCAATTAGCAAAGTGTCCCAACAAGTAAGTGTCCAGCTACTTACATTGCAGCGATTCCCATGACTTCTCATTAGAAGCGGGTAGGCATCTGAATGCTGAGGACCCATCTCTGGAGCCTTAGATCTAGCAGCTGGGAAGAGATCAAAGACACCTCCGCTAATACTGTGATCTGCGAGGTCGGCTGCATCCTCCAACACAACAGAACACTCCGCAATGCTGTACGAGGGGTCCGGTCTCCCCACCGTGGCTGAGCGCTGCAGAGACAGATTGTCTCCTGTTAAGGTGTGTTGGTGATCTTCCTCTAATGAGCAGTCAGAGTCGCCTCGTGGTTGTCTCCCAGCAGAGGAACAAAATCTTCTCAATATTTGTATGCCTCCATCAGTCTTTTAACTCCATGGTTACTGTTTTCCTCTCCAGAGCTTAAGTCCTGAAGTGTTTGGCTTAAATTTGTAAGATTAATAGCTGCAATAGAATGTATAAAGCCAGGAGTTTCACAAGAACACGTCTTGCTCCCTTGATGGCTAGCTCCGCCCCCCCCACCTGGCTGATTTTAATGACCACTTGGCTACTATTTTAGCCATTATTAAGCTAAAATAAGTGAATATTAAAAATGTTTAATTTTTATTTCACAAATTATCATTAAAGTTTGAATTTAATTCTGCTGTGAGTGGGCAGCTAGTGAAGGGAAATGTGCAGCAGATACAGACTGATGGGAAAGGTGGATTAGCCTGGTAGAGGCATTTAGGGTGGATTGGAAGGGGGAGAGGTATGAGAGAGGAAGGCCAGTGAGTATGCTATTGCAGTAGTCAAGTCAGGAAATTACAAGGGATCCGATTATTTGCTTTGTGGTGTCAGTGTTCAGAAACTGTGAATTTTGGATATATTGCATAGGTGGTTGTGGCAGGATAAAAAAAGCAATTGTTTGTGGGGGTCGAATGACAGGTTAATCTGGGTGTCATCAGCTGTTGATAAGTTTAAATGCAGAATAGTAGAGGACCCAGGACAGAGCCTTGAGGTACTCCAACAGAGACATTAAAGAGGAGGAGTCACCAGGAAATGACACAGAAAAGGAGCAGTGAAAAAGAAAAAAATGGAAAACCATGCAACAAAAGACCAAAAAAAAGCATAAAAGCCAATGTAAAATTCTTCTTCTAATAGACTGGAACAGACAAAAAAGAAAGGTCCAAAATAATTTGATAATGGAAGATGAAAAGGCAAAGCACAACTAAACATAGTCAACGTGCTGTATTCAATTAAACGTATTTCTGAATTTCATCAAATAATTCTCAAGACTAGTCCTATTTGGCCTCAGCAGTGGTTATCTGATAACAAATGGCAATACAATGCGTTTTTTGTAACATTTTGAACATGGCTGGCTTTCCTGGTCTACTGTAGTATCATGTCTGGATTGGCTCTTCCAAGCAAAGCAAGTTAGGTAGAGTTTGACTATTGAAAAATAAACGCAGCAAACAAGACCTTATTGCATTCAAAATATTTTTAAACTCACCCACTATAAAAAAAAACAAGTAATTACAAGGTGTTTACTGCCACTTTAAGTTATTACACTTCTGGTGAATGGTAGGGCAGCTTTTTAAAGTTTTATGTAACATTTTTAAAGGAAACTAATAAAAACTAATTTACAGATTTGGTTTTTTTCACAGACTACCTAAATTAAAGATAAAAACAATTTAGACTCTCACCTAATGTAGCCATCAGTAGTGACAAATGCTTCCCATGTATCTCCTTTTTTATTTATAAACAAGCTTTATTGAGTCAGAGTTTTGCATAGGCAATACAAATAAACATTACAATACATAAGTTGCAATCTGTTTAGAATCTAAACTGTTGTTACAGAGGATGGTGTTTCCTACAGTTATAATGGGACCGCTAGTTTAACAATCAATTGACTATTTCTCTGATATATGAATAAGTACATTGCATACAATTGGATCCAACCTATCATTTACAAAGCCGGTTTTATTTTAAATATTTTCAACACTTTGTCACATATTACAATCATAAACCTAGGGTATAAAACAAGGAGAAAGAGGAAAGAGTGCGGGGGGAGAGGTATTATTTTGAGATGTCCTTCCAGGATGCCAGCATCAGTTTGTGTGTGCCAATTTGTTTAATTTTGTAGTAGTGGAATCTTTCTAGTATTAATAACTCATTGACCGAGGCAATCCACTCCTCTTTTGTGGGAATGGCCCCCGACTTCTATTTTCTTGGTTAGAGTCTCTGAACTCCAATAAGCATAATTGGCAGTAAGGCCAGTGTATGTTTCTTCTTTTATTTTAGGTAGCTGAAAGAGGAGGGTCACCTCCGGAGTGTTTGGTATGGTGATTTGTGCCTTGTCTAATATAAGGGTCATTACCCTGAGCCAAAACTCTCTCTTTTAGGCAAGACCACCAGATGTGGAGGAGCGTACCATGTTCTCCACAACCCATCCAACACAGGGGACTTGCTGAAGGGAAACACTTGTGTAGTCTTGTTGGCGTTAGGTACCATCTACAGATACGTTTTAGATGTATTTCCTGAACGTAGGCCGAGACGGACAAGCGTTTTGCTAATTTAAAAGATCTGTGCCAGGTATCTTGATCAATGTCTCTACCAAGGTCTTTACTCCAAGCCAGTGTGTATGTAGGTAATTGAGTGTCTGGGAGTATGAGTAGCATTTTATAAATCAATGATATTAAACACCTCTGGGGCTTAACCGATGTGCATAAATGTTCAAATGCAGTGAGTTCCCTAGCAAACTGTTCTTTATGTCTGTGATGTGTTAGGTAATGGGATAGCTGGTTATATCTCAGCCAGGAAAAAAACAAACTTCCATACTTCTCTTAAATGCGCTCTTGTGTGTATATTTTCCCTTCATCAATTGCAAAATGCAATGAACCTGTTCTAAGACTGTATGGTGTACTCATGCGTGTTCCAAGTTAATAGTATGGTAGCTCCGGGTTCTCTACAATCGGCATTAAAGGCGAATGTTTAGTGGATAAGTGTGTGCTAGTGTATATTGTTCTATCCCACTCTTGTAGCATCTCAGCAGCCAATGGGTATTTGTTAAGCTTTTGTGGGCGTAAAGGGCTAGAGATCCAGGCTAGTGTGCCCAGATTGTTTAGTTGGAAAACCTGTCCATCTAGCTGCACCCACGCTTTATTAGTGTTATTGTGAGACCATTCTATTAATCTTAGTAATAGGATTGCCTGCCTATATTTCACCAGTTCGGGAAAACCCAGCCCCCCCCCATCACGCGGCAAGTACATAGTTTTCCTGGGGACACGTAGCTTTGTACCGGTCAAGATAAATCGCTCATATGCTCTCTATAAGTGCAGCAGGAAATCTTTTGGGATAGGGATTGGTAGAGTCTGAATGACATATAGTATACGTGGGAGGACATTCATTTTGTGTGTTAAAGAGGTAGCGCTGAGAGCACGGACAATATACAGTATATTTAAAATATGAGTCAGTAGTATTAAGAATATGACCAAGCTGATATATTGTAGCAATATGAAAACTTTGAGTATATGTATAAATTTACAACAATGTATTTATTAAATGCAATAAAATGACAATGCAGATTAATTTAAAAAGGTACGTCTCCCTGCAATATAATGTCAAAATATGTATTATTGATAAAATAATAATGGCCAATTAAAAAACACAGAACTAAATCTATAAAAAACAGCATATGTACATATATTAAGTACTTGATGTATTTTACTATTAAATATAGTTTCCACCAATTTTTAAAACACAGGGCAAGAGAGCAAATCTTGTTATGTTTCTACGATGATGTTATGCCTATATGGCAAAGTACCTTACACCCCGGACTGAGGTGTTTAATTGAAGAGTATAGGACGACCTCCCTGCTGTCGTGTCACTTTGATAATTTGGGAATGGCTCCTGTTTGTGGTGTATTTCCTCTCAGCGGTCCTTGCCGCGTCTTCGGGAGAGCTTGTGTGTCTTTTTGGTGATAGGTGCTGTAAGGAGCGGTCCTTTCCGCGTCTAGGAGGAATAGTGTCTATGAACCTCAGTTAGCGGTTTCCGTTGCTCCTCTCGGTGGTCCTTTCCACGTCTAGAAGGGGCTGTGTATGGCTGCTCCAGATTGTGTGGTCACATTACCTCCTTCTACATCACAGTGACTCAGTATCGTGATAGTTGGTTATTTTACTGGATCTTCTGTGTATCGCTCAAAAGCAAAGGTAGACTGTAGCGCTACAGGTATTGAAATCTATAATTAGACTTCACAGGATACTGTCCTTTAGATGATGATATGCCAATTTCTGTTAGAAAAATCAAGTAGAACGTCTACGCGTTTCACCCCAGACTGGGCTTTATCAAGACTGATAATATTAAGTGTTGCAAAGTCCATTTAAAAAGGCCTCCCTTTATTTCCATTGGTGTTCTTTTTAATTGGATTTTAAGGTGTAAACTTGCAATTGCCCTTGTGTTTAAGGTGGAATTCTGACATTAATATATAAAAATGCTAATAATTCTAGATCAATAATTAATTTATATATTGTACACATCTTCTAGCAATAAAAATTGGTAATATGTTAAAAAACAAGTTAACAAATAAGTTAAAAAGTAAAGCCACTTGATTACTACTTCCTAACTCTCTAATAGTATTATAATATTAGATGCTGATATTTAGATATCTATATGGTCATTCATTACAAATATTGCACATTTTGTAATCCTATTTCTTAAATAACATTAATACTCTGAGTCCTATTTTAATCTATATATCATTTTATACACAAAAAGAAAAAATTATATTGTTGTCTTTATAATAAAGACATAATATCCAACTCTGAATTTAATCCTGATGGATTTAGAGCGTCCATTTGGAATATCAATTCCGCCTCCATTTTTAACAGTTGTGATTCTTTGTTACCCCCTCTCCAATTTGGAATAAGTTTCTTTACACCCCAGAATTTCATATCTTTAACATTGTTATTATGTATCTCTCTGAAGTGTGTATAAAGGTAAGTGTCTAGAGTGCCCCTATCTATGCATGAGAGATGTTCCCTCATTCTTTCTCTTAGGGTCCTGGTGGTCTCTCCAATATAGAATTTTTTGCATGAACACTCAATTATATATATCACATATTTGTCTTTACATCTTATCGTTTCTTTAATGTTCAATTTAAATTGATTAGTGGGAGATGTAATATTTTTATTTTTACTACTGTGCTTGCATGATCTACATTCCATACAGGGGAAGAATCCGTTCAATGGGTTTCCTGTTAAATCTATGTCATTCAATGTCTTTTTATTTGTTTTCATCTCACTGGGAGCTAGAAGACTTTTTAGATTTTTGGCTTTTTAATAAATTACATTGGGGTATTCTGCCATCTGTTCCCCTACTATTGGGTCTGTTTGGACAAGATGCCAATGTTTTTTAAGTATTTTTGTAATAATAGCATTGTCGTTACTATAATCTGTAATGAAGGGGACATTCAATGTTTCCCTATTCGTTCATGTGTTTTCCATCTTATTTTTATAGGTCAGAAGATCTTTCCTCTCTATTTATCCACTTCTTTTTTTGCAACCGACATAATTTCTGTATTATAGCCTCTCTCAGTAAATCTTTTCTCTAGGATTTCTATTTGTTTCTCATAATCTGCAATTTTAGTACAGTTTCTTTTTATTCTTATATATTGACCTTTTGGTATGTTATCCTTCCAGCGGGGTAGATGACCACTGTTGTAATGTATGAAATTATTCGCATCAACTGATTTAAAGTGTGTGGTAGTGACTAATTGTTGCTCCTTTACGTTAATTTCTAAATCTAGAAAGGTGATGTGATAGGGACTATATTGATTCGTGAAACTGATACCCATATCGTTAATATTCATATCCTCTAAAAACGTAATCAGTTCATCTTCAGATCCCTGCCATACGAATATTAGTTTGTCAATATATCTTTTATAGAGCACGAGATTCACAACCAGCTGATGCCTAAGGAGAAAATTCTCCTCCCAAACTCCCATAAAGAGATTGGCATAACTACTTCTCATTTAATGGACAATTCTATTTACAAAAAAAGGGGACTGCTATGGGCACGAGATTTGCACCCAGCTATGCCAATCTCTTTATGGGAGTTTGGGAGGAGAATTTTCTCCTAAGGCATCAGCTGGTTGCGAATCTCGTGCTCTATAAAACATATATTGACAAACTAATATTCGTATGGCAGGGATCTGAAGATGAACTGATTACGTTTTTAGAGGATATGAATATTAACGATATGGGTATCAGTTTCACGAATCAATATAGTCCCTATCACATCACCTTTCTAGATTTAGAAATTGAGCAACAATTAGTCACTACCACACACTTTAAATCAGTTGATGCGAATAATTTCATACATTACAACAGTGGTCATCTACCCCGCTGGAAGGATAACATACCAAAAGGTCAATATATAAGAATAAAAAGAAACTGTACTAAAATTGCAGATTATGAGAAACAAATAGAAATCCTAGAGAAAAGATTTACTGAGAGAGGCTATAATACAGAAATGATGTCGGTTTCAAAAAAAGAAGTGGATAAATAGAGAGGAAAGATCTTCTGACCTATAAAAATAAGATGGAAAACACATGAACGAATAGGGAAACATTGAATGTCCCCTTCATTACAGATTATAGTAACGACAATGCTATTATTACAAAAATACTTAAAAAACATTGGCATCTTGTCCAAACAGACCCAATAATAGTGGAACAGATGGCAGAATACCCCAATGTAATTTATAAAAAAGCCAAAAATCTAAAAAGTCTTCTAGCTCCCAGTGAGATGAAAACAAATAAAAAGACATTGAATGACATAGATTTAACAGGAAACCCATTGAACGGATTCTTCCCCTGTATGGGATGTAGATCATGCAAACACAGTAGTAAAAATAAAAATATTACATCTCCCACTAATCAATTTAAATTGAACATTAAAGAAATGATAAGATGTAAAGACAAATATGTGATATATATAATTGAGTATTAATGCAAGAAATTCTATATTGGAGAGACCACCAGGACCCTAAGAGAAAGAATGAGGGAACATCTCTCATGCATAGATAGGGGCACTCTAGACACTTACCTTTATACACACTTCAGAGAGATACATAATAACAATGTTAAAGATATGAAATTCTGGGGTGTAAAGAAACTTATTCCAAATTGGAGACGGGGTAACAAAGAATCACAACTGATAAAAATGGAGGAGGAACTGATATACCAAATGGACACTCTAAATTCAGAGTTGGATATTATGTCTTTATTATAAAGACACCAATATAAATTTTTCTTTTTGTGTATAAAATGATATATAGATTAAAATATGACTCGTTAGAGTATTAATGTTATTTAAGAAATAGGATTACAAAATGTGCAATATTTGTAATGAATGACCATATAGATATCTAAATATCAGCATCTAATATTATAATACTATTACGGCTAGATTTAGAGTTTGGCGTTAGCCGTCAAAACCAGCGTTAGAGGCTCCTAATGCTAGTTTTGGGCTACCGCTGGTATTTGGAGTCAGTCAGGAAAGGGTCTAACGCTCACTTTCCAGCCGCAACTTTTCCATACCGCAGATCCCTTTACGTCAATTGCGTATCCTATCTTTTCAATGGGATCTTTCTAACGCCGGTATTTAGAGTCTTGGCTGAAGTGAGCGTTAGAAATCTAACGACAAAACTCCAGCCGCAGAAAAAAAACAGGAGTTAAGAGCTTTCTGGGCTAACGCCGGTTCATAAAGCTCTTAACTACTGTGCTCTAAAGTACACTAACACCCATAAACTACCTATGTACCCCTAAACCGAGGTCCCCCCACATCGCCGCCACTCTATTAAAAAATTTTAACCCCTAATCTGCCGACCGCACATCGCCGCCACCTACGTTATCCCTATGTACCCCTAATCTGCTGCCCCTAACACCGCCGACCCCTATATTATATTTATTAACCCCTAATCTGCCGCCCCCAACGTCGCCTCCACCTACCTACAATTATTAACCCCTAATCTGCCGACCGTACCTCACCACCACTATAATAAATGTATTTACCCCTAATCCGCCTCACTCCAGCCTCAATAACCCTTTAATAAATAGTATAAACCCCTAATCTTCCCTCCCTAACATCGCCGACACCTAACTTCAAGCATTAACCCCTAATCTGCCGACCATACCTCACCGCTACTCTAATAAATTTATTAACCCCTAAAGCTAAGTCTAACCCTAACACTAACACCCCCCTAAGTTAAAATAATTACAAAATTACCTGTAAATTAAATCCTAACCTAAGTTACAATTAAACCTAACACTACACTATCAATAAATAAATTAAATAAACTACCTACAATTATCTACAATTAAACCTAACACTACACTATCAATAAATTAATTACACACAAATACCTACAAATAAATACAATGAAATAAACTAACTAAAGTACAAAAAATGAAAAGAACTAAGTTACAAAAAATAAAAAAATATTTACAAACATTAGAAAAATATTACAACAATTTTAAACTAATTACACCTACTCTAAGCCCCCTAATAAAATAACAAAGACCCCCAAAATAAAAAAATGCCCTACCCTATTCTAAAATTAAAATAGAAAAGCTCTTTTACCTTACCAGCCCTGAAAAGGGCCCTTTGCGGGGCATGCCCCAAATAATTCAGCTCTTTTGCCTGTAAAAAGATAACATATAATACCCCCCCCCAACATTACAACCCACCACCCACATACCCCTAATCTAACCCAAACCCCCCTTAAATAAACCTAACACTAAGCCCTCTTTGAGAATCTCCTTAAGGATAGGGTCTGAGTACAAAATGGGTATGGAATCTTTAATAATATTGCACACCTTAGTGTATTCCATAGATGGCGTCCCTCGAATTCCGATTGGCTGATAGGATTCTATCAGCCAATCGGAATTAAGGTAGGAAAATTCTGATTGGCTGATGGAATCAGCCAATCAGATTCAAGTTCAATCCGATTGGCTGATCCGATCAGCCAATCAGATTGAGCTCGCATTCTATTGGCTGATCGGAACAGCCAATCGGATTGAACTTGAATCTGATTGGCTGATTCCATCAGCCAATCAGAATTTTCCTACCTTAATTCCAATTGGCTGATAGAATCCTATCAGCCAATCGGAATTCGAGGGACGCCATCTTGGATGACGTCCCTTAAAGGAACCGTCATTCGTCGGGAAGTCGTCGGTGAAGATGGATGCTCCGTGTCGGCGGAATAGAATGGCTGATAGAATCCTATCAGCCAATCGGAATTCGAGGGACGCCATCTTGGATGATGTCATTTAAAGGAACCGTCATTCGTCGTTAGTCGTCGTGCTGGAAGGATGCTCCGCGCCGGATGTGTTCAAGATGGAGTTGCTCCTTGTCGGATTGTCGGATCGGATGACCAGTGGTGCCCGGCTGGGTGAAGACGTCTCAAGGTAGGGTGATCTTCAATGGGGTAGTGTTAGTTTTTTTTTAAGGGGGTATTGAGTGGGTTTTAGAGTAGGGGTGTGTGGGTGGTGGGTTGTAATGTTGGGGGGGTATTGTATTTTTTTTTACAGGTAAAAGAGCTGATTACTTTGGGGCAATGCCCCGCAAAAGGCCCTTTTAAGGGCTACTTGTAATTTAGTATAGGGTAGGGCATTTTATTAGTTTGGGGGTCTTTTTTATTTTATTAGGGGGCTTACATTAGGTGTAATTAGTTTAAACGTCTTGTATTTTTTTTTCTGTAATTTAGTTTATTGAATTTAATTGTAATTAATTGTAGGTAGTTTCGGTAATTATCTACACAACAAAAGGGTGAGCGCTAATAAATAGCTAGTTATAACCTCAATGATATATAGGCATGTAAATACAATTAGAATTGCCAGCAATTTGGCATGTTAAAGGAAAGTTCAATTTCAGATTAAGAAGTGTATCTTTCTTCCCAACGATGGCAGTCCAGAGATGCTATATAAAAGACAAAACAAAGGGGCGCCTCATATGTAGTATAATCAAATAAGCATAAAGCCACAGAAAAAAGCCAAATGGGTACTCACAAGTCTCTGGAGCACACCTATGTGCTTGTAGGGACAGGCTGCAGATTTTATCAGGTGTGACAGCTCACCCACAGAGGATATCAGTCATTAACTGTAGTAGGAAAATAAAACACAGGAAAAAGCACCAAATTGTGCAGATCACAAAGGATATGGTGTTTGACTTAGCACAAAGAAAGATTGGGTACTCACATATTAGATGAGCACACTTATGTGCTAGTAGGAGCAAGCTGGCATATTATGGTAAGGTGTGCCTGCTCACCACCAAGGGACTTTTCCTTAGGATGCAATATCCAAAAGTGGCAGACTTCAGTGTGTTAGGTTCCACTCCAAGCAGGTGCAGGCAGGTAAAATCACTCACAAGAGTATTTTTTAAAAATTAAAAAGTTCTATTTATTAAAAACAAATTAAAATACATATACAAAGGAGTGAACTAGGGGCATACAGTCAATCCCCCTGTAAATGCAACGCGTTTCTCGGCTCATACACCATTTCCTCAGGCATATTTTTTACCCTGCTACTGTCCTGCTTTATATACCTATCTAGTGCTAACTAACATTTTTCCTCTCTATCCTAAGGGTGTGTACCCTTAATTGGTAACCTTCAACACCTGACTGTTTCAGTGTTTATTTGCAAAGGTATCAGTCTAGTGTGTTAAAATAAAACAAAGGTATAAAGTGAAAATCTATACAGCAATTCATATACAGCAATTCATATCCACCTAATAAGTCTAAACAATAATCTCTAAACATGTGGAAACAATGTAATCATGAATATAAAACATTCTTTCACATTCATATTATACAATGTATGATATATTCGCAGCATTTTTCTTACCATATACAGTTCATCATCAACAACATATTCCAAATTATTTTATATTTCAACATTTGTAATTCATAATGTATATCCCCAAAATTTTATATGATGTTAGTTTATTTGCTTGTATGTTAGTTTATTTCAACTGTCATTTGTTTGCACATTATGCATCGTTTAACAGACCTGGGACACACCCCTTGAAAAGTCTGTTGAATGTTGTTTGTCTCAAGGGGAGAGGTATAAAGGAAACATTTTACAGTGTTATGTTTTGTTTTCTTCTAAAGGGACACAATAGTGCACAAGAAAAATGCTCTAAAGTGTTAGTGCGCTGTTGCTTATATATATCTATATGTGTAACCCCTGCAGAGGAGTTCAACAAATAGTAATCTCCAGCGCAGTAATGCATGACTGGGAGCTAGCATAAAGTGAGCAATGGCAAGAGGCATCTATGTGCAACCACCAATCAGCAGCTAGCTCACAGTAGTGCACAGCGGCTGTAATAATGTAGGTGTCGTGATGTTGGGGGCAGCAGATTAGGGGATTATAAGTATAATGTAGGTGGCGGCATTGTCCGGAGCGGCAGATTAGGGGTTAATAGTATAATGCAGGTGGCGACGATGTCGGGGGCGGCAGATTAGGGGTTAATAAGTGTAAGATTAGGGGTATTTAGACTCAGGGTTCATGTTAGGGTATTAGGTGCAGACATATTTTTTCTTTCCCCATAGGAAACAATGGGGCTGCGTTAGAAGCTGGACGATGCTTTTTTGCAGGTGTTTTTTTCCAGCCAGCTCAGCCCCATTGTTTCCGATCATGCATGAGCACCTTTAGCCAGCTTACCGCTACCGTAAGCAACGCTGGTATTGAGGTGTGGAGCTAAATTTTGCTCTATGCTCACCTTTTTGTGGCTAACGCCAGGTTTAAAAAAACCTGTAATACCAACGTTGACTTAAGGGAGCGGTGGGAAAAAAAGGAGCGTTAGAGCCGCAAGCCTTACCGACAAAAACTCGTAATCTAGCCGATTGTAATTAATTCATATAATTGGAGGGTTTATATAGAGGTTAGCAGGACTTTTTATTTCTCCAAGCGCTTTTGTTTAAGGACATTCATTTTGATCACCCCAATCTTTCCAAGTCATGACAGGGGTTTATTTTTCCACGACGATAGGTCTCTCATTATTTCTTCTTTCAATTTCAAATAATTACTTTTGTATAAGTCCGAGAGGTTCTGTGTTATAAAGATCCCCAAATACTTTAACTTGGCGTCTGCTATGGTTATTTTGTACATCTCTCACAAGTAATCCACCTGATCATGGGGAGCGGAAATGTTTAGTAATTCCAATTTCATAAGGTTGAGGTGAAAGTTAGAGAGAGCCCCATATTCAGATATTTCTGTGAGCAGCTCAGGGATAGAGGTTTCTATATTTGTAAGAGTGTATAGGATATCATCCGCGTAAAGCGTTTCCTAATTTTTTTGGGCGAGGGCTTCGATAGAAAGCGCAAACAACAGTAGGGACAAAGGGCAACCCTGTCTTGTACCGTTACTAATATTAAAAGTAGTCGAGAGGGCACTATTTACACTGACTCGCGCGTTTGGGTTAGAGTACAGTGAGAACGTCATGTTAATGAATGGATCCCCGAAATTCATAGCTTTCATCATAGCTTTCATGACTTGATGCAGAAAAAGCCAGTCGACACGGTCAAAGGCCTTCTCTGCGTCAGTCGAGAAGAGAGCCATAGGCACATTTTCCGCCCAAGCATGATGCATCAATTGCACAACCTTGCAGGTGTTATCCCTGGCCTCCCTCACCTGATCCATCGAGATGAGCTCTCAGAGATATTTTTTTAAAAATAGGGAGAGAATCTTGGAGAGGATATTAACGTCAGTGTTTAAAAGGGATATAGGCCTAAAGCTCTCTGGAGTGTTGGGGGCTTGCCCGGTTTAGGTATGACCTCCACCATTGAGTTGGTGAGTTGGGGGTTGTTAATCAAGTCATTAAAGAGATGGAGTAATATGGGAGCAAGTGACTTAAAAAATGTTTTGTAGTATCTAGAGGTAAGTCCATCAGGCCCTGGGGCTCTTGCCGTTTGGGAGGTCTTTGATTGCCTGGGACAGCTCTTCATGTGTGATGGGAAGGTCTAGTTTCCTGGCATCTGGTTTAGATAGTTGCGGGAGGTTCAGTGTTGACAAATACCTGTCTATGGCCTGTTGTTTTACTAGGTCACAAGTCTGCCTTTCTGTGGGTTTATTTAAGTTATACAAGGTCTCATAGTATGTGTTGAAAGTATTGGCTATCTGTTTATTACTTTTTATCGTGGAGCGGACTTTGGCTTTAATATAGTAAACATATGATCTGATTTGTTTTCTCCGTAGAGATCGTGCAAGCAGCTTTCCAGGTTTATTTCCCCCCTCATAATATTATTGTTTTATCGACAACATTCTACGCTGGTACGCTTCTGACAAGTGTTGTTTAACCATGTATCTCCTTTTATATCTGAAATTAAAGGGACACTGAACCCATATTTTTTCTTTCGTGATTCATATTCATGCAGTTTTAAGCAACTTTCTAATTTACTCCTATTATCAAATTGTTCTCTTGCTATCTTTATTTGAAAAAGGCATCTAAGCTAAGGAACCAGACATTTTTGGTGCAGACCCTGGACAGCACTTGTTTATTGGTGCTGTCCAATCAGCAAGCACAACTCAGGTTGTTCACCAAAAATGGGCCGGCATCTAAACTTACATTCTTGCTTTTTAAATAAAGATACCAAGAGAATGAAGAAAATTTGACAATAGGAGTAAATTAGAAAGTTGCTTAAAATTGCATGCTTTATCTGAATCACAAAAATTTTTGGGTTCAGTGTCCCTTTAAGGATTTATTCTAAAATCACTGGGGGAGGGGGGTTTCTGGGTAGTAATAGGAACTAAATACTAGTACTGCTACACAGTAAGAAATCAAGGTAGTTTACAATAATAAAATAAACTGCTGCCGTATGAGTAAGCATGAAGCATAAGTAAAAGAAATAAGCCGCATCCTTAGAGGAAATTCTTGTAAAAAAAATCATTGTGAAACCTATGAAATTAAAGAAGATTAAAATACAAAAACCAGCTAGTCAATAGATTATTATTATGAGTTTGTCACTGCTATGCAGGGAGGATATCCTAAAATGAGCTGAAATGGCTGGGGTGGGTAACTGCACAGAGAGTGTATCCTTTAAAAATGATTTTCAGTGGAGATGTTCAGTGTTATGCTCTATGCTAATGCTTGTGCATTACTTTCTAGTGTTAAAACAGCTATATGTCACTTCCTAATCCTGTTGTTTTAGAGCTTTGAAAAATTCCCAACAGAATGCCAAGTTTTGAGCCCTGCTCTTGTGCGGCAGGACGTTTTATAAATAGTGGTAGAAATCAGCTTGAGCTTTTTGATCCTGAGAAACATTGGGATTATTGTACTATAAACATCTGTCTTTATCCACTTAACCTTTAAAGATAAAACACTAGCATATTCTGTATGGGCCAACCCCAAAATTTATGCAGAAAAATCCTAATTTTATCCTGCAGATAAGTGTAAAAACAATTACTAAAACTAGGAATATGCTTACAATTAAATTGACTTAAGGCAACACAAATGCATTTCACATGTTTCCCAATTCCCATGATCCCTTTTTAAACAGAACCATTTTTTTTTTATAAATCAACAATTAAAGCAAGAATTTCATTAAGTCTGGACAAAAAAAAGACATTTAGTAAATATCATTTTTATTAATTATACAAACATTAAATAAATATCTGTGGCAAAATGTGTTAATCATCTGAAATCTAATACAGAAAAAAAGAGGAGGCACCATGTAGTGTGTTATATGCAGGAGAGCTGAACACAAGATGATAATTCAGACATCCCAACTCTCCCTGAAGTTCAGGGAGTCTCCCTGATTGTAATAGCTGCTCCCTGATGCCAGCAAATGGAATGCAATCTCCCTGAAACTCCAAGTACCATGATCTAATGTGGCCTAAATCCAGAAAAGTGTTTCTTTAAGAATGCCTTTAGTTGCTGGGACGTTATAGAACCCTCAAAGCATGCATCAGTAACCTAAAAGCCCCCACTGATTTTAATAACATAAAACACAAATACTACCTTATTTACTGCACATAATTAAACTTCACATTCTAAAATATTTAAGCATTCAACTTACGATCACTGAAAAATAGGTTTGTTGTATGTGGTTGTGCAATAAAGCTACTTTTTTTATGTGACTTTAGTGGGAAGCTACTTTAATGATAAGTCTTTATCTTATTTAGGGTTTCAAAGTGTCCAATATATAAGTGGGAGGGGGGGGGGGTGGCAGCACAGTAGCTGGTAAAGCTACCTCCCTTAAATTAGTTTTTGCAGGTTGCGATGTCTGATAATTAGAACACTCACAAGTATGGTGCAATTTTGAGTGTTGAACAT
Source organism: Bombina bombina (assembly GCF_027579735.1). Taxonomy (NCBI): domain Eukaryota; kingdom Metazoa; phylum Chordata; class Amphibia; order Anura; family Bombinatoridae; genus Bombina; species Bombina bombina. The sequence continues at coordinate 299,196,418 of NC_069500.1, read as the reverse complement.
AGTGTATTGGGCATGCTCAGTTCCCCAGCTAACTGGCCCCAGGTTACAGCAGGTAGTTCCAATCCAAATTATAAAAGTCACTGAAACACCAAAGCTACAAACAGTCACATAAAATACAGGCAGGAATCAGTGTACAATAAAAAAATGAATTTATTATACTTTTAAAAGCCTTAAAATTGCATATTTTTTTTAAAAAAAAAAACCCATTTTATTTGGTTTTAGAATTAGAAGCAACAATTGGGGACATGCAGGACCCCTGCTCTAATAAACACAAACAAGGTACAATAATGTGCAAATGCATACAGATAAACAAAGTCAAACACTGAGTAGGACACGCAGGTCCCATGAATACATACAAAATCAATAGATAGGATACCTTCACCCCTAAGGTCAAACTAGGGTGTTAAAGTCCAGTTAGTCATAAAAATGAAACCAAGATAGGTCTGAGCATTGGGGAACGCACACTTCTATAAAACAATATTTTTGGGGAAGGGGATCATATGGGTAAGAAGAGGGGAGTTTTGGGGTGAAAATAGTTCACCTAGATTGAACCATGACGAGGGCTCTGAATGTGGGGGGGAGCTAGTGCATGTAAATTAGGTTCTATACTATAATAGCCAGTATAAGGGACATGTGAAATAAATAACTAGAGGCTCTTAGAACAAAAAACATTTGTACTTCAGGAGCAGAAGATTAAATTCCAGCAATACATAATGTTCTATCAATCTCTCAGTATTCTAATAATATAATCTAAAGCAACTGAACATAGCAACATGAAAGAGGAGATAATATAGAATAGAAGGTCAATAAGGGATCTTGAGACTGTAACTAGCACTCACTGTACCTAGGAAAACAGTACCTGGCACATGCAGTACCTAGCACACTCAATACCTAGCACACACAGTACCTAGCACGTACAGTACCTAACATATATAGTACCTAGCATATATAGTACTGAGCCCACGCAGCACCCGGCACACGCAGTACCTAGCACATACAGTTCCTAGCGCACACAGTACCTAGTGCACACAGTACCTAGCATATATAGTACCTAGCATAAATAGTACTGAGCACCTGCAGCACCCGGAACATGCAGTACCTAACATACACAGTACCCAGCATATATAGTACCTAGCACACACTGAACCTAGCACACACTGTACCTAGCACACACTGTACCTAGCACAAACCGTACCTAGCACAAACCGTACCTAGCACAAACCATACCTAGCACAAACCGTACCTAGCACAAACCGTACCTAGCACACACAGTACCTAGCACACACAGTACCTAGCACACACAGTACCTAGCACACACAGTATCTAGCACAAACAGTACGTAGAGTGCCTAGCACAAAAAGTACCTAACACAAACACCTTGCACAAACCATACCAAGCACAAACAGTACCTAGCACAATAAGCACCTAGCACAAACAGTACCTAGCACACTCTGTGCCTAGCATAGACAATACCTAGTGCACAATATACCTAGCACTCACAATAACTAGCACACAATATACCTAGCACTCACAATAACTAGCACACAATATACCTAGCACTCACAATAACTAGCGCACAATATACCTAGCACTCACAATAACTAGCACAGACACTATCTAACATGCCCTGTACCTAGCACAAACAGTACCTATCATTGACTGTAATTAGCACATATCTTACCTAGCACAGACTGTACTTAGCCCAGACAGCACCTATCACGCATTGTACCCAGCACAAACAGTACCTAGCACACACTGTACCCAGCATGCACTGTACCTGGCAAGTCCCAAAATCTATAATATAAGATCCATGAAACTGTGAGACCCAGGGCCAAGCTAAAAATACCTTCATGAGTCTGGTCCCCCCAATCAAGGACACCTCATTATGTTATGATGAACATTAGTTAAAACCTTTATTCAGCAATCAGCATATAATGTGTCATCAAACTTAGCCTACGGCTATAGGTAATAGTAAAATGAATGGGATTCTTCTAATAATTAGATTCAATCAGTATCTATTGCATACAGATTTATCTAAACAAAGTCTTGAGTGAATAACCCATTAACCCAATGCACCTAAAATAGAAAAAGCAACTGGACATGCACAGTTTTTTAAGATAATAGTTAAGTAGGTGGTTCCCAAGTTAGAACTATAAAAGTTTAAGGGTTTGGTTCTCTCCCTCTCTGCTGGTGCAACTATTACAGGTTAAAAGCACCAAGAGCTGCAACGTGCAAGCTTGAAGAGTAAAGGTGATAGGAAGCTTCATATTGAAGAACAGTGTCAAATTAGATCCTAAGGAGCTATTAATGTACAGAACAAGCAAAACCAGCACATATATGAATTCAACTCACAGATGTAACATGAGCTGTTATAAAAATTACATAAATTGGCAGAAACTTGTATGGAAGAGTCACTGTGGACTCATTTTTCTGGGTGCCCTACTATACTAGGCCGTAACCTCGGGTCCCCCTGGGTCCCAAGATTGTCCCAATATTTTAGGGGAAAGCAAAGTGCTCACATGTGCAGACTCACGGTTATGTCTCCAGCATTCTCCCACCACTAAGTGTGAAGTATAATTTTCTGGAAAAACGAATAGGGACAGCTGATTCAGGGACAGCTGATTGTATCCATTCACAGCTTGAAATCCACAACGAGACACCTTTCTTTCCCTAGAGGCCGGCTGATCAGGCTGTAATGATCTGATATGTAAGTCAATGGCTTTAATGGCCCTCCACAGGCCTCATAGCAAAAAGTATTGTCTTTAAGGAATTCACCAGGGCCTCAGTCTCCACTGGTAGTATACTCACCTCCTTTAGCACATTCACCTTACTATACGAATATGCTACAGACATCTTCATGGTGACTGCCCCCTCTGGGCCGTTAGGTACCGGTATCTCCTCTACCTAGTTTATGGCAGCACTTATCCTTCTCCTGTTTCTCTATTTTTCCTGAAAAACACTCCACTCCACTAGTTTATGCAGCTCTGAAAAGTGCTTCTCCAGCAGTTCAAAGAGGGTCTCTTTAGATATTTGCATATCAGTCTCCATCTTGAAAGAAGTAGGAGCGATTAATACGATTTTGAACTAGCCGTGCTTTACAGTGACTATGACACTGTATCTATGAGTGTTTGCGTGCCCAACTCTGTGTACTGATGAACTATGGACCGTGTGAGAATTACTCACTTTTTCCGAAACTGGCGCCATGTATAACGAAGACAGAACCTCCGGTCCAGGATAAAGGAACTTATAATGAGTTGCAATCCCCGTTAAGCCTTCATACCTCCCACACAGGGCAAATTATAACGGTCGGCACCTTCTTCACTCTGATCGCAGTTTGTCAGCCTCACAGCAGCACTTATGACGCCTTATTACGGGCCCTCCATATCTGAGGTGGAAAACTCTGCTGATCACTCTTGGGTCCACATCTGCCAGGTTCATGAGCTGCACCACGTGTCGCGCCGTGGGTCCGCTTTGGCTGTTAGTGATGCCTTTGCTTAGAATACTTTGGTGTCTTGAGGTGACGTTTTTAATTAGGGGGACCTGCTCCTTCTGTTATGCAATGCGGCGGTGTTCCAATAGCCATGTGGTGCTGGCAAGATGGCGGCGGTAGTGTTGACTAGGTGTGACCATTATGCCTGTATGTGAATGGTCTGAGGCGAGATGGATTATAGTAGTGTGATCGCCATGATCGCTAATTATTCCCACACCGGCTGATGCCTTTCTTTAGAACTCCAGATGAAAGATGTTTGTTTATTGGAGCTCCAGTCCCAAAGTGTAAACTCACTGAGCGGCCATATCCCAGCGTGGCCAAGATCCGCCCCTTAAAATGGCATTTTAAACAGGTTGATACTAATAACTGATCTACTGTTATCATGCAAAGAAGCAATCACATGTGTAATCAATATCGGATCCTCTTATAAGTAATAAATAAAAAGTAAAATAAAAAAAAGAAACATCCACCAATATGAAAAAAGTCACCCAAAAAGAAAACAAACATTTTTAAAAAAATGTAACATTTTTTTACTGCAGCAGTTTATCAAATGCCAAACTCCATCCACCATTTGCATTATTTGAAGAAGACAATCTGGCCTTTAGTCTGCAGACAACAAGGCTAGCCATAGTCATAATATTACAGCAAAATACATTGTTTTGCAGTTGTTTTCAGCTAAATTCATGTAGCAGAGTTAGACTTGAGAAGCCTGCAGTGTGCATTTCCAGCTCTAAGAATAATAAAATCCACATTTTATATTAAAATCTCAAGGTGTTTACTGTCTCCTGAAAGCCAGATCTGAAATTACTTTATCATCATTTATTATTTGTTGAAACTTATAATGCGGGGTTCATTGCCTTTGACCAGTGGTTTTCAAAGTGTGATAGGGGCCTCCTCAGGGGAGCACGAGAGAATATAAGCTGATGCGTGGGAGCAGTGGCTCTTCACACTATACTATGGAAACCACAAGCAGCAGCTGACTTTGGCAAAACTGAGAGTGTTTTTTACGAGCCAACCGTCACACTTGCCATGTAGGGCAAGATTACATGTGCGGTGTCGCCCCGCAAAAGCCGGCGATGACAGTTTTTATGCAGTTTTGGTATCACATATACGGCATAGCATACAAGTTACGCGCGTATATTTTACCTGTCCACCGACTCCACCGCAATTTTTATTCCCTTAAACTAACATAGAACTGGCGTCGCCATTCGGTATCCTATATTCAGCGCAAGGACTTACACGTACAGAATTGAGAAAATCTACTCCATTTTCATCTCGCCACACATAGTCAGACGCAGCAACCCTTGCACTGACTAAAAAAGCAACGTAACTCCATAGAAGCCTAAACAAACACATACATTTAAGCAGCATCTCAAATAGTTAAAGGGACAGTATACTATAAAATAGTTTTTCTCTTTCCAATTACTTTTTTTACCAGCTGCAGAGTATAAAATGTATGAGATTTGCTTTTTTTAAGGATTATTTGTGTATTTGAAATAGCTGATTTTGTGTTTTGAAGTAACAACCTAATAAAATGGGTTGAGTTTGTAGGTATAATCAGTCTCATTACTTTATCACATTGTGTACATATACTTGCTCCTTTATTTTATATCTGTTTATAAACCAATCACCAATACTTGGAGAGAACAATGGAAAATTATCATTTTATTACCTTATCTCAACGAACAATCCAAACACATGCAAGAAAATGGCGGTTGCGCATGGATTTATATAGGGATTTTGAATAGCGTAATTACGTGTCACTTTTTTAGTTTGATTCTGGTTTCGTTTTTACGTGTGTTATCCTCATTTGCCTAAAAACTACTCTGTATTGACACTTTGCACGGACATAATACTGGCGTAAGTTACTTGAGACGACAGAAATGTGTATGTGCGCACATTTCTGAAGATCACCAGTTTGTCCTACTTATGCCAGTCTAGCATCTGACGGCGCCGTATATGTAATACCCCGATGTGCAAGGTTAAATTACGGATGCTTGCGCCGTATATGTAATCTCGCCCATAGTGGCAGAATAAGGGTGGGATGTAGATGGAAGAAAGTCACTGAGTTCCAAATAGTTTAGATACTGTGTTTGTTGTCTTGGTCAGTAACTTGCATTTAAAACAGGGGTAACAAAGTGCAGATTGAAACGTGAGTGAGACACTCAGCTCTTTTGGTTGAGCAGAATCAGCTCTTTAGCTGTGTATGAACCCTGTATCAGATGTAAATTCCTCAACCTAAAAATAATAATAAATACTATAATTTTCTTTAAAGAGAAAAAAATAAAATAACATCTATTATGGTGGGTCTTGTGAATTTCATCAGAGGGGAGGCCCACAGCCTAAGACTTTGAAAACCCCTTGCCTTACACTCTGCCTATTTTCCTCGGCAACACCCAGTGTAACTGCCTTTTGTACTCCTCATAATGTAGTTTTCGCTAGTATTTTACATTAATGCCTTTTATACTATTCAAAAAAATTCTCATGCCATCTCCATTGTTTGCCCAGGAATACACACTTTATATGCAACAAGCTCACTTCTATTAATTACATATTCATATCATGATCAGGATCATTTAACCTACTAGCACTCACAGAAACCTGGCTCTCCTCCTCACTGGGTCAGACTTCCAATCCTATGGTGGTCTGCACTTCAGTCACATCCCCAGCACTGGAGACAGACAACGAGGTGGAGCAAGCATTCTTCTGTCCCCATACGGCAATTTCCACTGTATTCCCTCACCCCCATCCCTTTCTCATCTGTTGTAGTTCATGCTATGTGTTGTTGTTTTCTATCACCATCCTGGTCAACATAACAATTTTTAGGCCACTTTGAAGCTTGTCTCCTACGTTTCCTTTCTTGTAACCCCCCTTCCTTCATCAAAGTGGAGTTCAATACACCAATTGACAATACTAGTATGCCAGCTGCCTCTGAACTTCCATCCCTTACCACCTCTGTTGGCTTGTCCCAGTGAACAGCATACACAACCCACTGTAAAGGCAACTTGATTGACTTGGCCTTCACTGATCTCTGTGCCATTTTCTAGTTTTCTAATGTCCCATTTCCTCTCTCTATCACCTACTAACCTTGTCTCTTACTTTATCTACAGCATCTTAATTAGTCCCAAACAAAACTGCTATCTTACAGGAACTTAAATTACTTGGATCTTCCAGATCTTTCTTCTAAGCTGAAACCTCTAGTCCTCAACATGTTCTCCTTGTGGCCTTGCAGTTGGAATCCATAGTTCACTAGACATCATTCACTTGATGACAACCATGGAAAACCAAACTGACCCATTATCTTCAAAAATGGTCATGAACTGCTTAACATCAGAGGAGGAAATCATGCACCCATACTGACTTCCTTCATTATAAATTCATTCTCAGATTAAATAACTCTGCCCTCAAGCTGGCCAAACAACTATATTTATTTCCTCACATGCCAACTCATTCATCCAACACCAGAAGGCGTTTTTGAACCTTTCACCCTCTTGCCTGTCCACCTGCACCTCCATCCACTACCAAACTCACTGCTCAGATTATCACTGATCACTTTAAAAATAAAATTGAAAAAATTAGAAATAACATTGTTCCTTCCCACCCCTTTAAGACAGCCCTTCTACTTACCCCTTCTATAACTGAACCTCTATGTTACTTCTCTCCTGTCACAGAGGAAGATGTCTTACACCCCTGTCTTCTTCCAATCTCACAACATGTCCTCTTGACCTCATTCCTTGAAGACTTCTTCCCCCTCTCTCTCTGCTTGATTGACCTCTGTCCTAACTCATACTTTAACCAGTTTCTCAAGCATGCATTAATCACACCAATCCTAAAATAGCCCTTCCTTGATCCCTCTAATCCTTTTAACTCCACTCCTTCTAACTATTGGCCATGCTCTTTACTTCCCTTTACCTCCAAATTCTTTGAGTGCTTAGTCTATTATTGCCTAACTCAATTTCTCTCAACTTATGGCATACAATCTGGTTTTCGTCCAAAACACTCAATAAAAACTGCTCTCATTAAAGTAAAGGATCTATTATCAGTTAAAACAAAAGGAATAAAAAAGGAGTAGTTACTCCTTATTTATTCTTTTAGATCTATCTGCTGCAGTTGGCCATCCTCTCCTTTTACAAATGCTACATTATTTTGGCATCCGAGACACAGCCCTCACCTGGTTTGCTTCCTATCTATTAAACCAATCGTTTAGACTTTCCTCAAGGCTTTATCTGGGGTTCCTTGCTTTTTTCTATATATACATCGCCATTGGAAAACTTATATCGTCCTTTTGGTTCCAGTACCACTTTTATACAGATGATACCCAAATCTATCTTTCCTCTCTTAAAACCTCTCCCTCTTCACTTCACAGATTACCAACTATCTGTCTCTTTGCAATTTTCTCTTGGACTTTGCACTACCATTAACCAAATCTGTCTAAAACTGACCTTCTCCTTGTCCCCCCCTTTCCTAGACACCCCATACCTGAAATTTTTATTCCTGTAAGAGACTGTATTCTCAAAACATCCCAGCTCCATTGTCTTGCTGTTGCACTGACTGTCACATTCACTCCACATTTTCAACCTCTTACCAAGTCCTGCCGTGCACACCTACACAGCATTTATAGGATTCATTCTTTTTTTATACAAGAAACTTCAAAAATATTATTACATTCCCTCATTTTGTCCTGTCTTGACTACTGCAACATACTCCTAAATGCCCCACCCCCCTCTAATCTCTCATGAATGCTTCAGCTAGATTTATCCACCTATATCACCAATCTACATCAGCTGCCCCGCTCTACCAGTACTTACACTGGCACCCCATATACTTTAGAATGCAGTTCAAAATATGAATCTTAACCTACAATGCTCACAACAATATCACTCCCAACTATATTTCCTCACTTATCTCCAAATACTCAGCAACCCCCCTCTTTGATGAACCTCTGACCTTCTTCTCTCCAGTCCTATTCAGGGCCAGATTGGCCTACCAGGATACCAGTAGATTTCCCGGTGGGCTGCAGCAATTGGGTCTGGAAAGCTACAACTTAAAGGAGTGATTAATGGATGCAATTGGGTTGTAGAATTGTTATATAATATCAATTTGACATTTTTATGTAATAAAAATTAATATAATTTAATTCTGAAAAAATATTGGGGAAGGAGTGTCCCAGTAATCCCCTTTGAGAAAATTGGAGCATATGCATGCTACCGATCAACGGTAAATAGGGCGGGTCTTGGTATTTTTCCAAGGCTGCTTTTTATTCCCAGTCCAGCCCTGGTCCTATTATTACTACATTATACTCTCTATATCAGACTAGTTTTTGAGTTTACATTAAGATTAACTTTTTGAAACACTGTTGTTATGCTATAACTAAATCTGATAACTGATGTTTTATTTAATTAAGAAATAACTTTTTTTCGGTGATGTCTGTAGTAATAAAAAATTGAGAAACATTTTTTACCTTTTTATTACGACAAGATACCAAAACAGCTGCAGTAGAACGCACATTTAAACTGAAGTATATATTTTACACAAGTAACAGGATGAAGAATTATATAAACATACAGCTTTTTACACTATGTATTTTACTACAGTGATTTAGTGCCATTTGGCCTTGCCGTTCTCAGACATAGACATAAAAGACGCTGAGCTCCGTTCTGTTTATGCAGGCTAAATCCTCTGTTTCTTCTGTATAAGCAGTCTTTATTCCTTAATTTATTATAAGCTTTAGATACAGATGTGACCCTTAGGGAATTGTGAAATCTGATACTTTAACTGACAGGGAATGTATGGACAAATAAGAAATGTGACAAAATCTTGTTAAGCTCAAAATTTATTATTTGTTCCTTAGGGAGACTTCACAGCCAGTTACATAAGAAAATGGGTCTATTTTTGGTATGTTTACTTGCCTTTTTCACCTATTCACTGTGGGGTATATACATAAATATCACTCTGGTTTGTTTCTTTTAGCGATTTTTAAGTGAAATGCAGTTATGATTATCACAATCGCACTGCAGGTTCTGTAACTGGTATAAAGAAAGCCCTTAAAGGGACAGTCTACTTGTGTTTTTTTTTTAATATTGTTTAAAAAGATAGATAACACCATTACTACCCATTCCTCAGCTTTGTACAACCAAAATTGTTTTATTAATATACTAAATAACCTCTAAACCACTACATGTTTCTAAGCCCCTGAGGGCCACCTGTAGATGCATGTAATTATAGAGGTAAATAGTATATTAACAGAACAGTGTTGGTTATGCAAAACTGGGGAATAGGTAATAAAGGGACTTTCTATCTTTTTAAACAATACATTTTTTCAAGTAGACTGTACCTTTAAATCTATTTTTAAAAAGACAGTCTTAGTTCTAGAGCAGGGCATTTAAAAAATCAGGATTCCCTTCCTTTCTGTATGTTATCAGAATGTTTTATGACCTTAAACACACTAAATATATGTTACAGGACCATTATAGTTGAATAATGATGACATGATTTAATTTGTTAGTAGGTCGAAGTACCGCTTGGGACCTGCAGAGCACTGCTAGTGTTGAACGGAAACTGCCCCAGATTCAATCAGCAGCTCTAGTCGCACAAATAAGTTTGGTAACTAACACTGCAGATTGTATATTCAGTTTCCACTCGGGACTAGTAGTGCTCTGTGGGTCCTGAGTGGTATGTCTCCTGTGTGTTTAATGCCTTTTCAGGGGTTAAACACATAGTAGTTTAGGGTTGCTAGTCTTAGATAGTGATGTTGCGAACTTAAAATTTTCCGTTCGCAAACGCAAACGTCCGCAACTGTTCACGAACGGGCGAATTGGGCGAACCTCCATTGACTTCAATAGGCAGGCAAATTTTAAAACCCACAGGGACTCTTTCTGGCCACAATAGTGATGGAAAAGTTGTTTCAAGGGTACTAACACCTGGACTGTGGCATGCTGGAGGGGGATCCATGGCAAAACTCCCACGTAAAATTACATAGTTGATGCAGAGTCTGGTTTTAATCCATAAAGGGCATAAATCAACTAACATTCCTAAATTGTTTGGAATAACGTGCTTTAAAAAATCAGGTATGATGTTGTATCGATCAGGTAGTGTAAGGGTTACGCCCGCTTCACAGTGACAGACCAAACTCCCCGTTTAACGCACCGCAAACAACGGCAAACAGTCCATTTGCACAACCGCAAACTCCCCATTTGCACAAGGTTGGATACTGTAATGTCCTTGGACATCATCTTTGTATGGAAGCCTCAATGTGCCATCTGACTAAACCAGGAAGTAAGCACAACACTACATCTCCTTTCCTACTTTTTTTTTTTTTTAAATAAAGTTAACTGCACAACAACAACCGTAAGATAAATCAGTCTTCTCCAGCATCCTCTTGTATTGTGGACGTGAAAGCTGCTTCTTGTTTCTTACGTTGACGAAAGTTTCTCTGATATGTTGCATGTTGTCTCCGGCGAGTGTCTCTGAGATTAACTTTAGGAGACCAACGAACAACAGGTGTTCGTTGCCTGGGAGTACGAGCATGACTATTGTGGTCCTGGATAGAATTTCCTGACTCATCATTACAAGGTTCTTCTACTGAGGCATCTTCTGTAGTTGAGTCAGAGCCTGTGTTTGGATCATGCCAAACACCACCCCAGATATCAAAGTCATTGTCTGTTTGCATTTTTATGTGATGGTCCTCAGCAGCCTGTTCTCTCCTCTCTAGCCGTGGTCGTAGTTGGTTCACATGGCGGCGACACACACCTGATCGAGTGGTTATCACATACATCTTTGGGCCCTCAACCTGGGCGACAACACCTGGTGCCCATTTTTCCTCTGTATGGTACACCCTATACCAAACCAAATCTCCTTCTGTATAGGTCCGTGAAGGTTTTCCCACGCTCATTTTATCTTGCATGATGCGGACTGTTTCTGCTACATCTGGTGTGATTAAATCCAGCTTTGTACGGATCTTCCTGCCAAACAATAGTTGAGCTGGGGCAACTCCCGTGGTGGGGTGTTGAATAACCCTATGTTGTTGCAAAAATTGTAAAATGTTTTTAGTATTAACCTACTTCTCTGCTTTTAGCGCTTTCAGTGCCCTTTTAAAGGTTTGGACAAATCTCTCTGCTTGCCCGTTGGTGGCTGGGTGATATGGTGCCGTCCGATGATGGTGAATTCCATTCGTATGTAAAAAATTCTGCAAGTCTTGTGACACAAACTGGGGACCATTGTCTTTGACCAGTTTTCTTGGCAACCCAAATATTGAAAACAGTCTTTCTAATGCTGATATGACTTCAGTAGTTGTAGTCCTTGTCATTGGAATTACTTCTGGCCACTTGTGTGTGCATCAATTATGATTAAGTATGAGATTCCAACAATAGGACCGGCAAAGTCCAAATGTAGTCTCTCCCAAGGAGTAGTAGGCCAGTCCCATGGTTGTACAGCTCCTCGTGGAAGCTGTCCTTGAGCTTGAACACACCCTTTGCATGCCATAACATAGTTCTCAATGTCCTTATCAATGGCCGGCCACCAAACATGACCCCTAGCCTTCTGTTTCATTCTGACAATGCCTGGATGTCCTTCATGAAGGAGTTTTAACGTAGCTTGCCGTAGCCCATTAGGAACCAGAACTCTCTCACCCCATAAAATACATCCATTTCTGAGTGTGAGTTCTTTCGCTCGTAGTATGTATGCTCGCTGCACATCACAGCCAGTTCTTGGCCAGCCATCTCTCAAATACTTTGCCAGAAGTTGTAATTCAGTATCACAAGCTGTCTCCTTTGCAATTTGTTTGGCATGTACTATACCCGTAAAACACACACTTGGAAGGCTTTCTTGAACAACTGGTAAGGAATTCATTAGTGGAAGCCTGGACATGGCATCAGCATTGCCATGGGAATCATGGGCCCGGTATTTGATGGAGTAATGATATGCTCCCAAAGTTAGAGCATACCTTTGCAATCTAGCCGCTGTAGTGGTTGAAATTCCTTTCCTTGGATTAAAGATGGTCAGCAGTGGCTTATGGTCAGTTAAAAGAGTAAATTGTCTACCATAAATATAGTTATGGAACTTCTTAACAGCCCATACAATGGCCAATGCTTCCTTGTCTAATTGGGAATAGTTCTTCTCTGCTGTCGTTAGAGAACGGGAAGCAAAGGCTACCAGTCGGTCTGTCCCATCTGGCATTGTGTGTGACAATACAGCCCCTAAACCATAAGGCAAAGCATCACATGCTATCATGAGTGGTTTCTGAAGATCATAGTGCATTAACATGTGGGAACACAGGAGTAGGTTCTTGGATTCCTGGAAGGCTTTATTGCATTCGCTGCTCCACAACCAGGGTCGATTTGTCTCAAGAAGCTGATGTAGTGGGTGTAACGTATGGGCTAGCTGGGGAAGAAAACGGTGGTAATAGTTAAGGAGACCAAGGTATGATCGTAGTTGTGATGCATTCTGTGGTATAGGAGCTTCTTGCAAGGCCTTGACTTGTCATCAGCAGTGTGTAGATCATGACAATCTATAACATGGCCACAAAATTCTAATTTGTCACGCATGAAAGCACACTTCTCCAAGTTGACCTTCAACCCGTAGGTCATTAGCCGCTGCAGTACCCTCTCTACATTGTGTCGATGTTCTTCCTCCGTCCTGCCCGTGATTAACATGTCATCTAAAAGGCATTGGACATAGGGTAGTCCATTTAACAGTTCTTCCATGGTGCGTTGCCAGATGGCTGGTGCAGGAGCAATGCCAAAGACCATACGATTATATTGAAATAAACCACGGTGAGTATTGATGGTGAGTAACCTGCGGGAATCTGGATGTACTTCAAGTTGAAGGTAAGCATTTTTTAAATCAATCTTTGTGAAATGTTGTCCCCCAGCTAAGTTAGCAAAAATCTCTTGTGTTCTGGGTAATGGATACTTATCCACTGCTAACTGTTCATTCAACACCATCCTAACGTCTCCACATATTCGGATCTGTCCATCTTTCTTTCTTACCGGTACAATAGGAGAAGCCCACTCACTACGATGCACTGGGGTTATAATCTTTAACTCTTTTAACCTCCTCAGTTCAGCATCAACTCCTGCCCTTAAAGCGAATGGCACAGTTCGTGCTTTGAAAAACTTTGGCCTTGCTCCAGGTTTTAACTGCAACCGTACACTTTTGTTCTTAACTTTTCCCAGAACATTTTCAAACACCGGGGCATATTTGGTCTTAATGTTCTGAATCCACTGGGCACGATCAACTCCAATATGATGAACTTCACTGTTTTTGAGGCTCTCAGGCATGCCAAGGGCCCGTATCCAGTCCCTTCCATAAAGAGGTGGGCCACATGATTTTAGTATATATAGTGTAAGATTGGCAGTTTTACTGTTTGTACACACAGATACAGATGCACACCCCAGTGGCGTCAAGACTTCTCTGGAGTATGTTTGTAGCTTCAAGGTAGTGGGCTGCAGCAATACTGGAATTTTCAGCTGTTTCCAATCTTTAATTGTCATAACTAAAACTGCAGCCCCAGTATCTAAGTCCATGGTCAAATCTTTTCCTTCAATAATAACATGAACGGTCAAAGGCTCAGACCCTGCTGTCATGGTGTATACAGTCAAACTCTGAACAGTCATTTCCTCTTCTGAATCTGATGTGGCTCCCTTATAAGCCATGTGGTAATTTCCCTTCTTATGAGTTTTGCTTGAGACACTCTGCTGAGATCCTCTGCAAGCCTTCTTTAAGTGTCCTATTTACCACAGCCATGACAACAAGCATTTTTAAATCTGCATTCAGAAGCTACATGATTCTGTGCTCCACATCTGTAACAGTTAATAGGCGATGCTACTTTTGCTGTATATTTACTGGCTGGTTTAGTCTGTTGCTTCACATTAGAGAAAAATACCTGTTCTTCCTTAGTGTGAGAATGCATCTGCAGTAAACTAGTGTCTCGTGTGGCCTGTTCCAAAACAGAAGCAATCTCTAGTGCTTTATGGAAGGTCAGGCTCTCCTGTCAAAAGTCGCCTTTGAATAAATTCTGTACTGATACCCATAACAAACTGATCTCTAAGGGCCATATTCAGATACTCCCCAAAAGCACAGGTGCAGGCCAATTTCTTTAAACTGATTGCAAATGTAGATACAGTCTCTTGTACCCCTTGGCGCCTGCTATAAAACTTGAACCGCTCAGCAATCTCTAATGGCCGTGGTTGGAAATGTTGTGTTAAGATCTGTATTATTTCAGACAAAGACTTGGTGGCTGGCTTTTCTGGGTGTAGCAGATCTTTTAGAATCAAATATGTTTTAGCACCAATAGTTGTCAGACAGACAGCAACAGACTTCTCCAATGTCATTGGCAAGTAAATACTGCTGTAGTCTTTCAGTCCAGGAAACCCAGTTATCTGTGTCAGGGTCAAATTCTTTCAATGCTCCAAATACAGCCATTATAGTGTGAGTTTGTGGTTGTATACTAGTCGCCAGATGTAATGTCCTTACATAGCAAACAGTAACTCTTTAAATGAATGATGCACTTGCAACTTCTAAATGTAACTGGCACTTTATTCACTGGATGACATAACAAGGTGCTCCTATAGATTTGCACACAGTAATATGGATAGATACACATATATATAGTCCTTTATAATGAATGGCTGCTGCACTCCTTATATTAGCAGTCCTGTACACTCTGTATGCAGCACTATAGTAATCCAGGGAAACTTATAACTGTTAACTGTATAACTGCAATATAACTTATAATGTGTAACTGACAGTTCTTACTCTTCCTGACTGGCTGATGCTGTATCCTCTGCAGTGATCTGTAGCTGACATTACATTTATTAGTATCAGCAATTGTCAGAGCCTCAGGTTCAGTCCTTGTACTTTATAACTGCATCACAAACTGTCACAAGATGGCTTCTCTGAACTGTTCTGATTCTAAGCATAGCCCACTTGATGACATCATCTTTGTATGGAAGCCTCAATGTGCCATCTGACCAAACCAGGAAGTAAGCACAACACTACAGATACCAAGCTAGCCATGTCCCGTTCTTTTTCCTCACTGATGTCATTGAAGGTCTCTTCCTCCACCCAGCCACGTACAACACCAAGTGTCCCCGAAAGGTGACAACAAGCCCCCTGGGGCGCCTGCTGTGTTTGGTCTTCCACCTCCTCAAAGCCACCTTCCTCCTCTGACTCCTCTTCTTCAGACTCCTCTCTCTGTGTTATTATAAGGTGTGTTAAGTAGTACTATTCTTATCAGTTTAATCCCTGTTACTTCCCCTATCAGGGGACGTGTATATGGCATGGATTTTAGGAACCGGGAGATGGAAAAAGATGCTTGGTCGGTCCTCCTACTTCAAATTTGGGGCACTGCGCGTGCAATCGTGGCCGGACTTTTAGCCGACAGACATTTGGCAGACGGACATTTGGCCAACGGACATTTGGCCGAAACACAAGTGGCTGTCACAAAACAGTCCGGCCACGAGATAGATAGATTTGATAGATAGATACATAGATTAGATAGATAGATCAATAGATGCAATATACATTTGATAGATACGATAGATAGATTGATTTGATAGATAAATAGATAGATTTGATAGATAGATAATTTCCCATACAGAGAATTACAAGACATGCGGTTTGTGACCCATGGTAAGGTTCCCAGAGGCAGTTGCGGCACCAGGGGACGTGTATATGGCATGGATTTTAGGAACCGGGAGATGGAAAAAGATGCTTGGTCGGGCCTCCTACTTCAAATTTGGGGCACTGCGCGTGCAATCTAATGTGCCACCAGATAGGAGTGGTGTGTTAAGTAGTACTATTCCTATCAGTTTAATCCATGTTATGTGCCTTTTTTTTGGTTTGGTTTTTGAAGCCACAGTGCAGCACCAGAGGCCAGAAAAATTTGGCATGTACACATGCCTGAAAAATTCGGTATTGTTTTAGCCGGAAAAATTGATGTTTGTTTCCCAGGCAGAAAGTGCCCTAAAACATTGCGGCTTGAACCCTAGTTGGTGGCGGATAAGTCACGCAAGTTATCCGGCATTCGAAGATAAAATACAGCAGCGTGTAGAACATTTTTAGCCCAAGGCAGCTCATCTCATCAGGCCTTTTTTACTCGAATGTATCGCCCAATGTCAGTCCCTTCAGGATCCATCCCTCATTCATCTTAATAAAGGTGAGGTAATATAGACTTTTTTGACCTAGGCGACTTCTCTTCTCAGTGACAATACCTCCTGCTGCACTGAAGGTCCTTTCTGACAGGACACTTGAAGCGGGGCAGGCCAGAAGTTTTATTGCAAATTGGGATAGCTCAGGCCACAGGTCAAGCCTGCACACCCAGTAGTCAAGGGGTTCATCGCTCCTCAGAGTGTCGAGATCTGCAGTTAAGGCGAGGTAGTCTGCTACCTGTCGGTCAAGTCGTTCTCTGAGGGGGGACCCCGAAGGGCTGTGGCGATGCATGGGAGTTAAAAAGCTCTGCATGTCCTCCATCAACAACACGTCTGTAAAGCATCCTGTCCTTGCCGGCGTGGTCGTGGGAGTCGGAGGATTACTTTCAGCTCTTCCCCTGTTAGATTCCCGTTGTGCTGTGACATCACCCTTATACGCTGTGTAAAGCATACTTTTTAATTTATTTTGGAACTGCTGCATCCTTTCCGACTTGTGGTAATTCGGTAACATTTCAGGCACTTTATGCTTATACCGGGGGTCTAGTAGCGTGGACACCCAGTACAGGTCGTTCTCCTTCAGCTTTTTTATACGAGGGTCCCTCAACAAGCACAACAGCATGAAAGACCCAATTTGCACAAGGTTGGATGCCGAGCTACTCATGTCCCATTCCTCGTCCTCAGTGATCTCACTGAAGGTATCTTCTTCCCCCCAGCCACGTACAACACCAAGGGTACCAGATAGGTAAAAACGAGCACCCTGGGATGCCTGTTGTGGTTGGTCTTCCTCCTCCTCCTCCTCCTCAAAGCAACATTCCTCCTCTGACTCCTCTTCCTCACAATCCTCTTCCAGCGTTGCCGCTGGTCCAGCAAGCGATGCTGATAAGGCTGTTTCTGATGGTGATGGTGACCACAACTCTTCCTCTTCACGCTCATCTATGGCCTGATCCAGCACTCTTCACAGGCACGCTCCAGGAAGAAAACAAATGGTATGATGTCGCTGATGGTGCCTTCGGTGCGACTGACTAGGTTTGTCACCTCCTCAAAAGGATGCATGAGCCTACAGGCATTGCGCATGAGCGCCCAGTAACGTGGCAAAAAAAATCCCAGCTCCGCAGAGGCTGTCCTAGCACCCCGGTCATACAAACACTCGTTAACGGCTTTTTCTTGTTGGAGTCGGAGGTCGAAAATTAGGAGTGTTGAATTCCAATGTGTCGGGCTGTCGCAAATCAAGCGCCTCGCTGGCATGTTGTTTCGCCGCTTGATATTGGAAAAGTGTGCCATGGCCGTGTAGGAACGCCTCAAATGGCCACACACCTTCCTGGCCTGCTTCAGGACATCCTGTAAGCCTGGGTACTTATGCACAAAGCGTTGTACGATCAGATTACACACATGTGCCATGCACGGCACATATGTCAACTTGCCCAATTTCAATGCCGCCACCAAATTACTTCCGTTGTCAGAAACCACTTTGCCGATCTCCAGTTGGTGCGGAGTCAGCCACTGATCCACCTGTGCGTTCAGGGTGGACAGGAGTGCTGGTCCAGTGTGACTCTCTGCTTTCAGGCAAGTCAACCCCAAGACGGCGTGACACTGCCGTATCCGGGATGTGGAATAGTACCTGCGGAGCTGGGGGGCTGCCGTTGATGTGGAGCAAGATGCAGCAGCAGAAGAGGACTCAGCCGAGGAGGTTATGGAAGAGGATGGAGTAGGAGGAGTAGAGGAGGTGGCAGCAGGCCTGCCTGCAAGTCGTGGTGGTGCCACCAACTCCTCCTCTGCAGAGCCACGCATTCCATGCTTGGCAGCTGTCAGCAGGTTTACCCAATGCACAGTGTAGGTGATATACCTGCCCTGACCATGCTTTGCAGACCAGCTATCAGTGGTCATATGGACCCTTGCCCCAACACTGTGTGCCAGACATGCCATTACTTCCTTTCGCAAAATCGAGTACAGGTTGGGGATTGAATTTTGTGCAAAGAAATTTCGTCTGGGTACCTTCCACTGCGGTGTCCCAATAGCTACAAATTTTTTGAACGCCTCAGACTCCACCAGCTTGTATGGTAAAAGCTGGTGGGCTAACAGTTCAGACAAGCCAGCTGTCAGACGCCGGGCAATGGGGTGACTTTGTGACATTGGCTTCTTACGCTCAAACATGTCCTTGACAGACACCTGACTGTGGGCAGATGAGCAGGAACTGCTCCGGAAGAGAGACGGAGTAGTGGATGGTTGAGAGGGGTCAAGGAGGACAGCAGTGGTTGACGTGGCTGAAGATGCTGGACCAGGAGGAGGATGGCGGCTTTGAGTTTGTGTGCTGCTTCTACTCATGTGTTGATCCCATAGGCGTTTGTGATGTGCGATCATGTGCCTTCGCAAAGCAGTTGTACCTAGGTGGGTGTTGGACTTCCCACGACTCAGTTTCTTTTGG
This sequence comes from Bombina bombina, assembly GCF_027579735.1. Classification (NCBI taxonomy): domain Eukaryota; kingdom Metazoa; phylum Chordata; class Amphibia; order Anura; family Bombinatoridae; genus Bombina; species Bombina bombina. Next base: position 299,177,358 of record NC_069500.1, on the reverse strand, counting down.
CACAGGTTGCAAATGGCATCGCTGTTGTCAGAGGCAGACACACACAAAAAATGCCACATTGCTGAGCTCTGCGATGACGGCATTCTGGTGGTGGCAACAGCATGCGTTGATTGGCGTGCTGTCTGGCTGACCCCGGGTGCCGATGCATGCTGTCTAACTGTGCCACTAGCTCCTTGCGACGACCTCCCCCTGCTTCCAACTTGTCTCCTTCTCCTCCTCTCTGTCTCCCCATCTGAACTTTCCCCCTGTTCTTCTTCTCTTCTAGCGGGCACCCACGTGACATCCACGGACGCATCGTCATCATCAACCGCTTCACTTGTATCTGACAACTCAACAAAGGAAGCAGCAGCGGGTACAACATCATCATCATCATCATCATCACACCGTACGTCCATGTCTGTAATGCTGCCTGACTGAGACATATCACTGTTATCTACATCCTCTGTCAATGATGGTTGCGCATCACTCATTTCTTCCAACTGATGTGTAAAAAACTCCTCTGACAGATCAAGTGAAGTGGCTGTGGTGCTAGTGTTGGTGGTGGCGGCAGGTGGGCGAGTGGTAACTTGAGAGGTGCCCGAAGATAAGCTGGAGGAGGATGGTGCGTCAAGGTTCGGAGCGGAAGCTATAGAAGATTGGGTGTCCTGTGTTATAAAGTCAACTATGTCCTCCTCAGAACTTTTCGAGTTCATGGGACGTGGCCTCTGAACACTGGGCATTATTCTAGTGCCAAAGGGAATCACAGTACCACGACCACAACAGCAACTGCGGGGTGGCCTGCCTCTGCCTGTCATTTATTTTTAAATGCACACTTACACTACTATTAAACAAGATATGAGTGGTGCCACTGGGCAAGTGGGCCCAGTATAAGCTGTGAGCCTGACAAAAAAAGCAGACTGATGTTTCACAGTCCAAAAAGTTTTTATTTTTTTACATGTACACTTACACTACTATTTAACAAGATATGAGTGGTGGCACTGGGCAAGTGGGACCAGTATAAGCTGTGAGCCTGACACAAAAAAGCAGACTGATGTTTCACAGTCCAAAAAGTTTTTTTTGTTTTTAAATGTACACTTACACTACTATTAAACAAGATATGAGTGGTGGCACTGGGCAAGTGGGCACAGTATACGCTGTGAGCCTGACACAAAAAAGCAGACTGATGTTTCACAGTCCAAAAAGTTTTTTTGTTTTTAAATGTAAACTACTGTTACACCAGATATGAGTGATGGCACTGGGCAAGTGGGCACAGTATACACTGTGAGCCTGGCACACACGCTGGCAGGCAGGCAACTGCAATTAGATTACACAAGCAGACTGATGTTTCACAGTCAAACAAGTTTTTTTTTTTTAAATTTACACTACTGTTACACCAGATATGAGTGGGGGCACTGGGCAAGTGGGCACAGTATATGCTGTGAGCCTGGCACACACGCTGGCAGGCAACTGCAATTAGATTACACTAGCAGACTGATGCTTCAAAGTCAAAAAAGTTTTTTTCTTTTAAATTTACACTACTGTTACACCAGATATGAGTGGTGTGGCACTGGGCAAGTGGGTCTGGCACACACGCTGGCAGGCAGGCAACTGCAATTAGATTACACTAGCAGACTGATGTTTCACAATCAAAAAAGTTTTTTTCTTTTAAATTTACACTACTGTTACACCAGATAAGAGTGGTGGCACTGGGCAAGTGGGCCTGGCACACACGTTGGCAGGCAGGCAACTGCAATTAGATTACACAAGCAGACTGATGTTTCACAGTCAAAAAAGTTTTTTTTTTTTTTTAAATTTACACTACTGTTACACCAGATATGAGTGGTGGCACTGGGCAAGTGGGCTTGGCAGGCAGGCAACTGCAATTAGATTACACAGGGGAAAAAAATGGCTTTTTGGGGTGCTGTCCTTACAGCAGAGATCAGATGAGTCCTTCAGGACTGTAGTGGACACTGAATACACTAGCCTAGCTATCAATTTCCCTATTAATCACCAGCAGCTACACTGTCCCTCCTCTCACTAACAATGCAGCTTCCGAATGAATCAAAAATGGCTGCTGTCCAGGAGCTGGGAGTGTCTGGGAGGGAGGGTCTGCTGCTGATTGGCTGAAATGTGTCTGCAGATTGTGAGATACAGGGTCAAAGTTTACTCAATGATGACGAATAGGGGGCGGATCGAACATCGCATATGTTCGCCCGCAGCGGCAAACGCGAACATGCTATGTTCGCCGGGAACTATTCGCCGGCGAACTATTCGCGACATCACTAGTCTTAGAATGCTCTAACAAATTAGACCAGGTCGTTTTTTTTTTACTTTTTTTTTTACTTATGACCCTTTAACTCTACTATAATGACCCTTTAAAGGAAAATATACACCCATATTCATATAACTGCATGCAAAATAAACTACTATAAAGAAGAATATGCACGGATACTGATATAAAAATCCAGTATAAAACCTTTTAAAAACTTACTTAGAGGCTACTAGTTTAGCACTGTTGATGAGGTTAGTCTGTGACACCCACTGAAATGGGCTGAGAGCAGACTCTCCCCAGCATATGAATTTGTTATACAAACAGGAGCGATCTGAAGCATGTATACGTCAGTATAAATGTAAAACTTTGGGGCTTGGTTAGGAGTCTGAAAATCAGCACAATGTTATTTAAAAATAAGCAAAACTATACATTTTTATAAAAACACCCCAGATGGGCTATATAAATGGGTCATCTACAAAACATTTATGCAAAGAAAAATCTAGTGTACAATTTCCCTTTAACTTTCTAGAAATGTCACTTTTTGAGAGAAGATTCTAGGGAATATTTGTTCTCATGCTAACACAAGTCATTCACAAATCTATATTCCAACTGATGATATTTTGCTTCTAATAATATTTATCTGATGATCATGTGCACAGGCATTCCATGCTCTTATGTAATGAAGATTAAATCTCATATGCTGAATAAATCTTTTTAACTTCCTCTGATTCAGTTTTGCAACTTGGCTATTTGTCACATTAAGAGTATGACACAAAGATGCAAAAATCTTTAATGAAAGCAAATAAGTTTTACTGGTTAAGAAAATGCACTTTAAGTGTATATGAGCAAAGACATTTTGTAATCTTAAAGGGACGGTCAAGTCAAGCATTTTCTTTCATAAAAAAGATGAATAACTGGGAGCGAGCTGCTGATTGGTGGCTCTGCATATAACCCTCTTGTCATTGGTTCACCTAATGTGGTCGGCTAGCTCCTAATAGTGCAAAACTGCTCCATTAACAAAGGATAGGAGGTACACTAACACTAACACAAAGATTGTCAGTAATATTATATCAGTGCACCCCTATAGAGCAGAGCACAGGAGATACACTAACACTAACACACCTCTTGTCAGTAATATATCAGTGCACCCCTATAGAGCAGAGTACAGGAGGTACACTAACACTAACACACCGCTTGTCAGTAATATTATATCAATGCACCCATATAGAGAAGAGTACAGGAGGTACACTAACACTAACACACTGCTTGTCAGTAATATTATATCAATGCACCCCTAAAGAGCAGAGTACAGGCGGTACACTAACACACCGCTTGTCAGTAATATTATATCAATGCACCCCTAAAGAGCAGAGTACAGGAGGTACACTAACACTAACACACCGCTTGTCAGTAATATTATATCAATGCACCCCTAAAGAGCAGAGTACAGGAGGTACACTAACACACCGCTTGTCAGTAATATTATATCAATGCACCCCTATAGAGCAGAGTACAGGAGGTACACTAACACACCGCTTGTCAGTAATATTATATCAGTGCACCCCTATAGAGCAGAGCACAGGAGGTACACTAACACTAACACACTGCTTGTCAGTAATATTATATCAGTTCACCCCTATAGAGCAGAGTACAGGAGGTACACTAACACACCGTCTGTCAGTAATATTATATCAGTGCACCCCTATAGAGCAGAGCACAGGAGGCACACTAACACTAACACACTGCTTGTCAGTAATATTATATCAGTTCACTCCTATAGAGCAGAGTACAGGAGGTACACTAACACTAACACACCGCTTGTCAGTAATATTATTTCAGTGCACCCCTATAGAGCAGAGCACAGGAGGTACACTAACACTAACACACCGCTTGTCAGTAATATTATATCAGTGCACCCCTATAGAGCAGAGCACAGGAGGTACACTAACACTAACACGCCGCTTGTCAGTGATATTATATCAGTGCACCCCTATAGAGCAGAGCACAGGAGGTACACTAACACACCGGTTGTCAATAATATTATATCAGTGCACCCCTATAGAGCAGAGCATAGGAGGTACACTAACACTAACACACCGCTTGTCAGTAATATTATATCAGTGCACCCCTATAGAGCAGAGCACAGTAGGTACACTAACACACCGGTTGTCAGTAATATTATATCAGTGCACCCCTATAGAGCAGAGTACAGGAGGTACACTAACACTAACGCACTGCTTGTCAGTAATATTATATCAGTGCACCCCTATAGAGTAGAGCACAGGAGGTACACTAACACTAACACACTGCTTGTCAGTAATATTATATCAGTGCACCCCTATAGAGCAGAGTACAGGAGGTACACTAACACACCGCTTGTCAGTAATATTATATCAGTGCACCCCTATAGAGCAGAGAACAGGAGGTACACTAACACTAACACACTGCTTGTCAGTAATATTATATCAGTGCACCCCTATAGAGCAGAGTACAGGAGGTACACTAACACTAACACACTGCTTGTAAGTAATATTATATCAGTGCACTCCTATAGAGCAGAGCACAGGAGGTACACTAACACTAACACACCGGTTGTCCGTAATATTATATCAGTGCACCCCTATAGAGAAGAGTACAGGAGGTACACTAACACTAACACACCGTCTGTCAGTAATATTATATCAGTGCACCCCTATAGAGAAGAGCACAGGAGGTACACTAACACTAACAAACCGTCTGTCAGTAATATTATATCAGTGCACCCCTATAGAGCAGATTACAGGAGGTACACTAACACACCGTCTGTCAGTGATATTATATCAGTGCACCCCTATAGAGCAGAGTACAGTAGGTACACTAACACTAATACACCGTCTGTCAGTGATATTATATCAGTGCACCCCTATAGAGCAGAGTACAGTAGGTACACTAACACTAACACACCGTCTGTCAGTAATATTATATCAGTGCACCCCTATAGAGCAGAGCACAGGAGGTACACTAACACTAACACACCGCTTGTCAGTGATATTATATCAGTGCACCCCTATAGAGCAGAGCACAGGAGGTACACTAACACTCACACACCGCTTGTCAGTAATATTATATCAGTGCACCCCTATAGAGCAGAGCACAGGAGGTACACTAACCCTAACACACCGTCTGTCAGTAATATTATATCAGTGCACCCCTATAGAGCAGAGTACAGGAGGTACACTAACACACCGTCTGTCAGTGATATTATATCAGTGCACCCCTATAGAGCAGAGTACAGTAGGTACACTAACACTAATACACCGTCTGTCAGTGATATTATATCAGTGCACCCCTATAGAGCAGAGTACAGTAGGTACACTAACACTAACACACCGTCTGTCAGTAATATTATATCAGTGCACCCCTATAGAGCAGAGCACAGGAGGTACACTAACACTAACACACCGCTTGTCAGTGATATTATATCAGTGCACCCCTATAGAGCAGAGCACAGGAGGTACACTAACACTCACACACCGCTTGTCAGTAATATTATATCAGTGCACCCCTATAGAGTAGAGCACAGGAGGTACACTAACACTAACACACTGCTTGTCAGTAATATTATATCAGTGCACCCCTATAGAGCAGAGTACAGGAGGTACACTAACACACCGCTTGTCAGTAATATTATATCAGTGCACCCCTATAGAGCAGAGAACAGGAGGTACACTAACACTAACACACTGCTTGTCAGTAATATTATATCAGTGCACCCCTATAGAGCAGAGTACAGGAGGTACACTAACACTAACACACTGCTTGTAAGTAATATTATATCAGTGCACTCCTATAGAGCAGAGCACAGGAGGTACACTAACACTAACACACCGGTTGTCCGTAATATTATATCAGTGCACCCCTATAGAGAAGAGTACAGGAGGTACACTAACACTAACACACCGTCTGTCAGTAATATTATATCAGTGCACCCCTATAGAGAAGAGCACAGGAGGTACACTAACACTAACACACCGTCTGTCAGTAATATTATATCAGTGCACCCCTATAGAGCAGATTACAGGAGGTACACTAACACACCGTCTGTCAGTGATATTATATCAGTGCACCCCTATAGAGCAGAGTACAGTAGGTACACTAACACTAATACACCGTCTGTCAGTGATATTATATCAGTGCACCCCTATAGAGCAGAGTACAGTAGGTACACTAACACTAACACACCGTCTGTCAGTAATATTATATCAGTGCACCCCTATAGAGCAGAGCACAGGAGGTACACTAACACTAACACACCGCTTGTCAGTGATATTATATCAGTGCACCCCTATAGAGCAGAGCACAGGAGGTACACTAACACTCACACACTGCTTGTCAGTAATATTATATCAGTGCACCCCTATAGAGCAGAGCACAGGAGGTACACTAACCCTAACACACCGTCTGTCAGTAATATTATATCAGTGCACCCCTATAGAGCAAAGCACAGGAGGTACACTAATACTAACACACCGTCTGTCAGTAATATTATATCAGTGCACCCCTATAGAGCAGAGTACAGTAGGTACACTAACACTAACACACCGCTTGTCAGTAATATTATATCAGAGCACCCCTATAGAGCAGAGTACAGTAGGTACACTAACACTAACACACCGCTTGTCAGTAATATTATATCAGTTCACCAATATAGAGCAGAGTACAGGAGGTACACTAACACTAACACACCGCTTGTCAGTAATATTATATCAGTGCACCCCTAAGGAGCAGAGTACAGGAGGTACACTAGCACTAACACACCGGTTGTCAGTAATATTATATCAGTGCACCCCTAAGGAGCAGAGTACAGGAGATACACTAACACTAACACACTGCTTGTCAGTAATGTTATATCAGTGCACCCCTAAGGAGCAGAGTACAGGAGGTACACTAACACTAATACACCGCTTGTCAGTAATATTATATCAGTGCACCCCTAAGGAGCAGAGTACAGGAGGTACACTAACACTAACACACTGCTTGTCAGTAATGTTATATCAGTTCACCCCTATAGAGTAGAGCACAGGAGGTACACTAACACTAACACACCGTCTGTCAGTAATATTATATCAGTGCACCCCTAAGGAGCAGAGCATAGGAGGTACACTAACACTAACACACCGGTTGTCAGTAATATTATATCAGTGCACCCCTATAGAGCAGAGTACAGGAGGTACACTAACACTAACACACTGCTTGTCAGTAATATTATGTTTAAACATATTTTTATTGACATTTTGGGAAATAACAAAGACATGGAATGAACAACAAAAAAACAGTAAATGCTTTTCAGTTACATTAAGACATTATAACATCTTATTGACCATTTCTTTCCCTTTTTTGAAGGAAAATAAAAATAAAATTAAAAATAAATGCAAAGGGTGAGAGGGAGAGAGGTGGACTGAGGAAGGGTATGGAGAGGGTTAGGGCAAATAATAATAGGGATTAGTAAAAAGATATATAACGAGAGAAGGGATATATAGGGTGCGGGAGGGAAAGAGGAGGTTTGAGGAAGGATATGGAGAAGGTTAGGGTGGATAGTGATAGGGATCAGTAGGATGATATATAGCAAAAATAAAGGTATACCAGGGTACATTATGTCATGACACAATACAATATAATTCCCTTGCACTTGTCTTTTTTAGGTGTAACATAGATAAATAATTAGACAACATAAATCAGTGAATGTTTTCCAGCTACATTGAGTCTCTGTCGTATCCTAAAGCAAGAGGGATGGGGGAAGTCAGAGGGGGAATATGAAAGGGGTTCAGGCAGGTAACGGTAGGGGATAGGGGGAAGGCGACAGATATAAAGATATGTAAAGATATATTATAGAGTAATATAGTATAATGTAATGTGATTCAATGTAGTTCCTTTGCAGTTAATCCTTACATAGAGAAAAACACATACTTCGAATGATTATAGAGCCTATTGTGTATAGCAGTGAAGAAGGGTCGTCCTTGTAGAGTCATAGTGTTCTTTGTTCCCATAAGAAAATTACATCTAATATAAAATCTCTCTTTCCTACAAAACAATAATGTCTCTTCTCTAGAGCTAGTATGTGTGTGACTTCTGTCACCCAATGTTCATAAGTAGGGGGATGAGCCTGTTTCCAATACTGAGGGACAATACGTCTGGCACATGTTAACATCAGCTGAAGGAGTTTCCTCCGGTAGACACATTCCAATTTAGGGATTTGGTTTAGTAAGATCATAGTTGCCGAAAGGGATATCTGTGTGTTCAATATAAGATTGATGCAACACTCGATTTGAGCCCAATAAGTGGACATTTTGTTACAAGACCACCATATGTGGGAAAGTGTGCCCAGTTCACCACATCGCCTCCAGCAGCTCGCGTTAGCTCCTGGATATATTTCATTAAATTTTTGAGGTGTGAGATACCAGCGTGAGATAATCTTATAGTTAAGTTCAGTTAGGATGAGTGAGGAGGAAGATGAGTGGACTGTGTTAAAACATTGTAGCCAGGTAACTTTTGGGAGCTGAACCCGAAGTTCAGTTTCCCACTTGCTGGTATACGAGGGTAGTTTGACTGTGTGTATAGCTCTTAAGAGTTTATGTGTGAGAGAGAGATGGGATTTTTGAATGGCTTTTGTATTGCATAGCTTCTCGAATGGGGTAAGCGGACGGAGGCAGTCATTTTTATGAGGGTTATCCATAATTGCTTGTCGAATTTGGAAATAGGGAAACCAACAGTGGAAAGGAGAGCCTATTGATTCTCTTAAGGCAATTCTATCCCTTATTTGGGAGTTTTCTGTGAGTAAAAATATAGGCATATTTTTCAGGGAAGAATCTTCTGGTTCAAATTTAAACTGGTGTTGGGATAAAAAAAGGGTGTTGTTTAACAGTGGAGTCATTGGGGAGATTGGGGTAGAGAGAGTGTTCGAGTTTCCAATAAGAGAGTCCCATATGGTTAAGGTAGTTCTTATACATTCATTAGCCTTAGTTATAGGGGGTCTGGATGATTTAGGAAGCCAACATAGATCTCGCATTCCACTTAAGCCGAGGGAGGCTGCTTCCATTTGGATCCATAGTTTGGAGGTGGGATTATGGGACCATGAGACTATTCGTGTTAAATGTGTCGCTTTGTGGTACTGCGTTAAATTTGGGACATTTAGGCCACCTTCCTCCTTACCTAAATACATGGAATTCCTTGATACCCTTGGTTTTTTGTAAGCCCTAATAAAAGAATCTAGCATCTTTTGTTGTGTGCGAAGGTAGTGTCTCGGTAATGATATTGGTAGAGCCTGGAATATGTATAGATATTTAGGGAGTATCATCATCTTTATTGTGTTTATGCGGCCTATCCAGGAAAGGTGTCCTTGCTTATGCCATGTATGTAATAGGGAGAAGACATGAGTTTGAAGTGTTGTATAGTTCTCTTGGAATAAATTCTTAGGGTTCTTTGGTATATTTAGTCCTAGATATCTAAGGGTATTTACGACAGGGAAGGGAGTTTTATGTAAAATATAGTCCATTTCCATTGAGTTCATGTGGATGGGAATAATGCTTGAATTATTCATGTTAATTGAGTAGTTGGAAAATTGTTTATAACTCTCCAGATCTCGTATCAGGGCTGGTATGGAAGTTAATGGTGCCTGCAGAGTGAAGATAATGTCGTCTGCAAACAGGAGACATGTTTGTTGGATGTTGCCTACCCTAATCCCCAAAATATTTGGATTGTTTCTGATTTGAATAGCTAAAATTTCTACCGTGAGAGCGAATAGGAGAGGGGATAACGGACACCCCTGCCTGGTGCCATTAGAGATAGGGAAAGATTGTGATATTATGTCATTAACCTTAATAGTGGCTCGAGGGTTATGATATAGGGCTTGTACTCTGGACAAGAATATGTCTGAGAGACCAAATTTCGACAGGGCCGACCACATAAAATGCCAGTCGACCCTGTCGAAGGCCTTCTCAGCGTCTGTAGAAAGCATCACTAGGGGGCTTGTTTGTTCGTGTGAGGTTAATAATGTATGTAGGAGTCTGGTGGTATTATCTTTTGCTTCACGGCCACTAACGAATCCCACCTGATCAGGGTGGATGACCTTCGGTAGGACACGGGCAAGACGATTAGCTAAGATCTTGGCGTATATTTTAATATCTACATTTAAGAGAGAAATCGGTCTATAGTTGCCAACAAGATCTCTGGGTTTATCTGGTTTCGGAATCACTGTTATCATAGCATTTAAAAGAGATTGGGGGAACGTAAGACCCTGGTCTATGGAGAGAAATAGCTCTTGTAAATGTGGGGCAAGATTACCTACTAATAACTGGTAAAATTTGGTTGTAAGGCCATCTGGGCCTGGTGATTTTCCATTGGACATGGATTTAACCGTGTTGACCACTTCTAGCAAAGAAATGGGGGAGTCTAGCATAGACACATCTTCTTCAGGAATAGAGGGAACATCTATAGAATCTAAATACGCTTGTAGTTTGTCTCTGTTCCCCTGATCATTTGTGTTGTTTATGTTATATAGTGAGGTATAGTATGTGACGAAGCTATCAGCTATATCTTCGTTTTTAGTGCAAATTACTCCTGTGCTTTGTTTAATGGATTGAATATAAGAGGAAAGTCTCCGTTTTTTTTAAGAATCTGGCTAACATTTTTCCGGCTTTGTTTGATTCAGCATAGAATTTAGCTTTTGTTGTCAGGGCGCGCATATGTGCATTTTCTACCAAGAATTTATTAAGGCTTTCCCTAGCTTCCGTTACTGCGGACAATTTTTGTGGGGATTTTGGGTCTTTTTTATTTATCTTCACTTTTCTCTAGAGAGTTAGACAAAGTATCAAATTGAGCAGATCTCTGCTTTTTAAGTTTCGCTGTTAGCTGTATGATAATTCCCCTAATATAACACTTGTAGGATTCCCAATTGTTTGCGGTGTTCGTGTCTGCAGAGATATTAAATACAAAGTATTCGTCTGTATATTTGATGAGTTGGTCTATGATTTCATTGTCTGTGAGGATATACTCATTTAATCTCCAGTTTAGATTGTGACTGGGTTTACTCGTCCATTTAAAGATAGATTTGACTAGACTATGGTCTGACCATGTAGTGTGTGAAATTTTTGAGTCAACCAAATTCGTCAATGAGGCTTGGTCACAGAATATGTAATCGAGTCTGGTATAAGATTTTTGCGGGTGAGAGAAAAATGTGTAATCTCTGATGGAGGGGTGTACCGTTCTCCAGGTATCAAATAGTTTAAGTGTGTGGAGAGATGCATTGTTATTCCTAATCTGTGAATTTCTTAGATAGGAGTGACCTGTTGAAGTGTCTAGTAGAGGGTCCGAAGGGTAATTAAAATCCCCACCTAGTATGATTGGGCCTTTGGCAATATCTAGGAGTTTGTTGATAACTTTTCGAAAAAAACAGGGGGTGGGTCTGATGGGGGTGTATATGTTTGCAAGAGTAATAGGCTTACCATAATAAAGTCCTACCAGTATTAAAATTCTACCTTCATGATCATTGAATTGTTGCAATAGGTCAAAGGAGGTATTGCGTCTAAATAGAGTGCAGACACAGTTATGTCTGGTCAGGCCTGAGCTGTAGTAGTGTTTATCATAATATTTGGACGAGAGTGTGGGCTCATGGTTTCTCTTAAAATGAGTTTCTTGTGAATCATAATGATATCAAGATTTCTCTTGTAAAAGTCATGAAGGGCAATTGAGCGTTTTTCAGCTGATAGGAATCCCTTCACATTTTGGGTGGCTATAGATATTGATCCTTCATATAGATGGGTAGGCATTGCAAAGGATATGTGTGTATATGTCTTCTAAAATAAAGGAACCAGAGGTTTGTGCAAGGGAACCAATGTGTGAAAATGAAATGGAAAATGTATGGCTAAGAGCCTAATAAGGTGGTATAGAATAGGGATTAGAGGAATTGAATTGATGGAGGCTTCTGGGCAAGCTGGGCAAATGCCCACTGGTGCATTGTGATGAGCGTGTAGGAGGCACATGAGATGGTAAGAGGACAGATGGGTAGAGGGGGGGAGGGGAGGAGGGGAGAGGGGGTAAGGGGTATGTTATGAGTATACTGTCATATTTGTTCAGATCTAAGCAAAACTTTCCATATAACAGATATCTTTATAGCTGCATCGTGAAAAATATAGAAATTTCTGTAGAACAGGACATTCTTGCAGTTTTATATCCACTTAAGGGGACTAAGGTGGCATAATTCGCTTCTACAGTGCATCTCTCACATTTATAAACTCAGGGGAATTAGTGATTCCAATGAATAGCTCTGTATTATTGTTATCTAAGGGTAGCTTTTGTTTCGCAAAACAGAGTTTGCAGTTAATGGATAGGTTATTGTCTAATTGGCTTCTGGGGATTAAGGCATTTAAGGGGCTACTATCCATGATTGAGGAGTATTAGTGAGTGAAATAGAAAATAAATGGGGCCTTTATATTAAGTCGTGGTTGAGACTATTCCTGTCCCAACAGTTAACAGCTAGCTCATGGGGTCATTCAAAAACTCAATCATAAATTATTATATCGTATGACTGAATATAAACATGACTATTATCACAAAATTACATAGATATATATGTGCAAAACATGTGGGCCATTAATTACAAAATAACTGGACAAAACACATCGAAACATGATGAACATCTAGGAACTTTTTCCTCAAAACATAAATGAGAAATCCATTAAACACACAAAGTCTAGTGTAATAGAACTTGAAGGGTGATTGGAAACAGTTCTCTTTAAACCTGAAATAAAAGGAGAGAAAGTCTACAAACAAGTGTTGCATTATCAGCATAGACAATCACACATAGTTACGTGTCTCCTTCAAGGTGGTTGAATCTCATCATCCTCATTACTGGTTTGTCGCCGCTTGTTTAGAGGGGTTGTAGTGTCCATCCAGGGTCTTCTTTGCGATTTAGAGGTTTCCTGTTTGCTTGATGTAGAGGATTGCGCAGTTGAGGTTTGGGGGTCAGGCAACGGTATCCCCAACTGCTTGCAGAATTGCTCTGCATCTGGTGGGTAAGAGCATTCAATTTTTTTCCCATTTTTAACAGCAATAACTGAAGTTGGGAATCCCCATCTGTACTGGATCTTCAAAGCACGTAGATGGGAGGTTAAAAAGGAAAGATCCCTTCTCTTTTGGAGTGTTCTTGCTGATAAGTCTTGGAATATCTGTATTCGGTGACCCTGGAACTGGATAGAAGACTGTTTCCTTGCATAGTTGTAGATAGTCTCTCTATGGTGAAAGTTTTGAAAATGCACAATAATGTCCCGAGGAGGTAAGTTATCTGATGGCTTGGGATGTAGGGCTCTATGTGCTCTGTCCAAGATGATGTCCGATAGAGTGCCAGAGTTGTTCTTTACCAGGTCTGCAAAAAAGGACTGTAAATAATCTTGTATTTCATTGTTTTGTATGGTCTCAGGAATTCCCCTGAAGCGTAGATTGCTCCTTCTGGAGCGATTTTCTAAATCATCTAATTTATCCTCTAGGTCTGTCATACGATGATGGTGTTGAAAGGCTTTAGAGGACAGGTTTGCAATCTTCTGAGATGATATGTATTCATGCTCTTCTAAAGTATCAACTCTATAGCACAAGTCTGAAATGTCCTTCTTCAAACCTGCGCACTCATTTTTAATGCAAGTCTTAACCTGCTCTATCAGAGCTTCCATAGCACCATAGGTGATAATATCATCTTTTCCAACATTTGCAGTTGTAGGTTGTAGGTCTGACAAGGGATCTGCAGCTTCACAAGAGCTTTCATCATGTGAGCTTAGTGTGGTGTCTAGAGCTTTATTGCTTTTTTGCTTTTCAGCTTGTTTGAATAAAGAGTTCATGGCTCCCTGAGTTGTTAAAGGCAGTTTTTGAGATTTGTCACTACTGGTTAATTTTCTCTGCGACATCATGGAGGTGTTAGAGCAGGTGATCAATTATGTGTATTATATAGTAAGGATGAGTCTAATTAAATAGGAACACCGCTCCCTGGGGTTTTTGCCCTCACAGATCGATCTCGGGAAAGGGTAGTGGATTTGACCCACTGCTACTAAGAACAGTGGGAAGAGGGATAGGAGGGTGTTCTTCTCAGCTAACTGCTTAGAATAAAAAACAAATCACTGCTGCATAAAGATTTTCACTTTTGTCTATAAGGAGAAAGAGTTCATCAGACGTGTGTAGAGATGAGTCAGGGTGTCAGTATGTACTTTGTTATACGGTTCAGTTCAGTTCGCAGCTGCGACTTGCATCTCATATACAGATATGTGTTAAGCCAGAGAAACGATGCAAATTAAGTACTTCAGCCCAAATGCAGCATTTCAGATCATGTGTATAGACCTAATATGACATAAGAATACATGCGTACTCTAACAGCAAAAAATATCCCCTCTGTTCCATTGCTAAATTTCGGCCCTGTATCATGTGGATAGGGTGGATCTTAAAACGCTGCATATTCCATATTTTTAGCTAGTAAACTTAACAGCAACCAGTGCGAGCATTATCGCCCCTTTCACAAAGCTACACATTTCACCTGTGCCCACTATGTTAGGTGATCCGGATCAGTATGTGGATTTGTTTGAGTGGAGGTCTGTGTTACCTCTTGTCTGTGGCGCAGAGCTTAAAGACCTCGTGGCGCGGTTGTAGACGGCTCAAATGGTGTCCGTAATAGCATACGGATCTGGACCAAGATTGCAGCAAACGTTCTCTATATGTTCCGATACTCAGTTTGAGATTTTATATCTCTGTGCCTCGATGTTATCCGCGGTTATGAGCTAACTTGCCCAGCCTGCATGAGGAGCTTCAGTTACATGCGACCATCTTAGTTAGCCACTCGCTCCGCCTCTTGCTTGTCAGTAATATTATATCAGTTCACCCCTATAGAGCAGAGCATAGGAGGTACACTAACACTAACACACTGCTTGTCAGTAATATTATATCAGTTCACCCCTATAGAGCAGAGCATAGGAGGTACACTAACACTAACACATCGCTTGTCAGTAATATTATATCAGTGCACCCCTATAGAGCAGAGTACAGTAGGTACAGTAACACTAACACACCGTCTGTCAGTAATATTATATCAGTGCACCCCTATAGAGCAGAGTACAGTAGGTACACTAACACACCGTCTGTCAGTAATATTATATCAGTGCACCCCTAAGGAGCAGAGCATAGGAGGTACACTAACACTAACACACCGCTTGTCAGTAATATTATATCAGTGCACCCCTATAGAGCAGAGTACAGGAGGTACACTAACACACCGTCTGTCAGTAATATTATATCAGTGCACCCCTAAGGAGCAGAGCACAGGAGGTACACTAACACTAACACACCACTTGTCAGTAATATTATATCAGTGCACCCCTATAGAGCAGAGTACAGGAGGTACACTAACACACCGCTTGTCAGTAATATTATATCAGTGCACCCCTATAGAGCAGAGCACAGTAGGTACACTAACACTAACACACCGGTTGTCAGTAATATTATATCAGTGCACCCCTATAGAGCAGAGCACAGGAGGTACACTAACACTAACACACCGGTTGTCAGTAATATTATATCAGTGCACCCCTATAGAGCAGAGTACAGGAGGTACACTAACACTAACACACCGCATGTCAGTAATATTATATCAGTGCACCTCTATAGAGCAGAGCACAGGAGGTACACTACCACTAACACACCGCTTGTCAGTAATATTATATCAGTGCACCTCTATAGAGCAGAGCACAGGAGGTACACTAACACTAGTACACCGCTTGTCAGTAATATTATATCAGTGCACCCCTATAGAGCAGAGTACAGGAGGTACACTAACACTAATACACCGTCTGTCAGTTATATTATATCAGTGCACACCTATAGAGCAGAGTACAGTAGATACACTAACACTAACACACCAGTTGTCAGTAATATTATATCAGTGCACCCCTATAGAGCAGAGCACAGGTTGTACACTAACACACGGCTTGTCAGTAATATTATATCAGTGCACCCCTATAGAGCAGAGCACAGGAGGTACACTAACACTAACACACTGCTTGTCAGTAATATTATATCAGTGCACCCCTATAGAGCAGAGCATAGGAGGTACACTAACACTAACACACCGTCTGTCAGTAATATTATATCAGTTCACCCCTATAGAGTAGAGCACAGGAGGTACACTAACACTAACACACCGCTTGTCAGTAATATTATATCAGTTCACCCCTATAGAGCAGAGTACAGGAGGTACACTAACACTAACACACCGCTTGTCAGTAATAGTATATCAGTGCACCCCTATAGAGCAGAGAACAGGACGTACACTAACACTAACACACTGTCTGTCAGTAATATTATATCAGTTCACCCCTATAGAGCAGAGTACAGGAGGTACAATAACACACCGTCTGTCAGTAATATTATATCAGTGCACCCCTATAGAGCAGAGCACAGTAGGTACACTAACACTAACACACCGTCTGTCAGTAATATTATATCAGTTCACCCCTATAGAGCAGAGTACAGGAGGTACACTAACACACCACTTGTCAGTAATATTATATCAGTGCACCCCTATAGAGCAGAGCATAGGAGGTACACTAACACTAACACACCGTCTGTCAGTAATATTATATCAGTGCACCCCTAAGGAGCAGAGCATAGGAGGTACACTAACACTAACACACCGGTTGTCAGTAATATTATATCAGTGCACCCCTATAGAGCAGAGTACAGGAGGTACACAAACACTAACACACTGCTTGTCAGTAATATTATATCAGTGCACCCTTATAGAGCATAGTACAGGAGGTACACTAACAGTAACACACTGCTTGTCAGTAATATTATATCAGTGCACCCCTAAAGAGCAGAGTACAGGAGATACACTAACACTAACACACTGCTTGTCAGTAATATTATATCAGTGCACCCTTATAGAGCATAGTACAGGAGGTACACTAACACTAACACACTGCTTGTCAGTAATATTATATCAGTTCACCCCTATAGAGCAGAGCACAGGAGGTACACTAGCACTAACACACCATCTGTCAGTAATATTATTTCAGTGCACCCCTATAGAGAAGAGCACAGGAGGTACACTAACACTAACACACCGTCTGTCAGTAATATTATTTCAGTGCACCCCTATAGAGCAGAGTACAGGAGGTACACTAGCACACCGCTTGTCAGTGATATTATATCAATGCACCCCTAAAGAGCAGAGTACAGGAGATACACTAACACACTGCTTGTCAGTAATATTATATCAGTGCACCCCTATAGAGCAGAGCACAGGAGGTACACTAACACTAACACACCGGTTGTCAGTAATATTATATCAGTTCACCCCTATAGAGCAGAGTACAGGAGGTACACTAACACTAATACACCGCTTGTCAGTAATATTATATCTATGCACCCCTAAAGAGCAGAGTACAGGAGGTACAGTAACACTAACACACCGCTTGTCACTAATATTATATCAGTGCACTCCTATAGAGCAGAGCACAGGAGATACACTAACACTAAAACACTGGTTGTTAGTAATATTATATCAGTGCACCCCTATAGAGCAGAGTACAGGAGGTACACTAACACTAACACACCGCTTGTCAGTAATATTATATCAGTGCACCGCTATAGAGCAGAGCACAGGAGGTACACTAACACTAACACACCGGTTGTCAGTAATATTATATCAGTGCACCCCTATAGAGCAGAGCACAGGAGATACACTAACACTAATACACCACATGTCAGTAATATTATATCAGTGCACCCCTAAAGAGCAGAGTACAGGAGGCACAGTAACACTAACACTCCGCTTGTCAGTAATATATCAGTGCACCCCTATAGAGTAGAGCACAGGAGGTACACTAACACTAACACACTGCTTGTCAGTAATATTATATCAGTGCACTCCTATAGAGCAGAGCACAGGAGGTACACTAACACTTACACACCGTCTGTCAGTAATATTATATCAGTGCACCCCTATAGAGCAGAGCACAGGAGGTACACTAACACTAACACACCGCTTGTCAGTAATATTATATCAGTTCACCCCTAAGGAGCAGAGCATAGGAGGTACACTAACACTAACACACTGCTTGTCAGTAATATTATATCAGTGCATCCCTATAGAGTAGAGCACAGGAGGTACACTAACACTAGCACACCGCTTGTCAGTAATATTATATCAGTGCACCCCTATAGAGTAGAGCAGAGGAGGTACACTAACACACTTCTTGTCAGTAATATTATATCAGTGTTACCCCTATAGAGTAGAGCACAGGAGGTACACTAACACTAACACACCGCTTGTCAGTAATATTATATCAGTGCAACCCTATAGAGCAGAGCACAGGAGGTACACTAACACTAACACACCGCTTGTCAGTAATATTATATCAGTGCACCCCTAAGGAGCAGAGTACAGGAGGTACACTAACACACTGCTTGTCAGTAATATTATATCAGTTCACCCCTAAGGAGCAGAGCACAGGAGGTACACTAACACTAACACACTGCTTGTCAGTAATATTATATCAGTGCACCCCTATAGAGCAGAGTACAGGAGGTACACTAACACTAACACACTGCTTGTCAGTAATATTATATCAGTTCACCCCTAAGGAGCAGAGCATAGGAGGTACACTAACACTAACACACTGCTTGTCAGTAATATTATATCAGTTCACCCCTAAGGAGCAGAGCATAGGAGGTACACTAACACTTACACACCGTCTGTCAGTAATATTATATCAGTTCACCCCTATAGAGCAGAGTACAGGAAGTACACTAACACTAACACACTGCTTGTCAGTAATATTATATCAGTGCACCCCTATAGAGCAGAGCACAGGAGGTACACTAACACTAGCACACCGTCTGTCAGTAATATTATATCAGTTCACCCCTAAGGAGCAGAGCACAGGAGGTACAGTAACACTAACACACTGCTTGTCAGTAATATTATATCAGTTCACCCCTAAGGAGCAGAGCATAGGAGGTACACTAACACTAACACACTGCTTGTCAGTAATATTATATCAGTGCATCCCTAAGGAGCAGAGCATAGGAGGTACACTAACACTTACACACCGTCTGTCAGTAATATTATATCAGTTAACCCCTATAGAGCAGAGTACAGGAAGTACACTAACACTAACACACTGCTTGTCAGTAATATTATATCAGTGCACCCCTATAGAGCAGAGCACAGGAGGTACACTAACACTAGCACACCGTCTGTCAGTAATATTATATCAGTTCACCCCTAAGGAGCAGAGCACAGGAGGTACAGTAACACTAACACACTGCTTGTCAGTAATATTATATCAGTTCACCCCTAAGGAGCAGAGCATAGGAGGTACACTAACACTAACACACCGTCTGTCAGTAATATTATATCAGTGCACCCCTAAGGAGCAGAGCATAGGAGGTACACTAACACTAACACACCGGTTGTCAGTAATATTATATCAGTGCACCCCTATAGAGCAGAGTACAGGAGGTACACAAACACTAACACACTGCTTGTCAGTAATATTATATCAGTGCACCCCTATAGAGCATAGTACAGGAGGTACACTAACAGTAACACACTGCTTGTCAGTAATATTATATCAGTGCACCCCTAAAGAGCAGAGTACAGGAGATACACTAACACTAACACACTGCTTGTCAGTAATATTATATCAGTTCACCCCTATAGAGCAGAGCACAGGAGGTACACTAGCACTAACACACCATCTGTCAGTAATATTATTTCAGTGCACCCCTATAGAGAAGAGCACAGGAGGTACACTAACACTAACACACCGTCTGTCAGTAATATTATTTCAGTGCACCCCTATAGAGCAGAGTACAGGAGGTACACTAGCACACCGCTTGTCAGTAATATTATATCAATGCACCCCTAAAGAGCAGAGTACAGGAGATACACTAACACACTGCTTGTCAGTAATATTATATCAGTGCACCCCTATAGAGCAGAGCACAGGAGGTACACTAACACTAAAACACCGGTTGTCAGTAATATTATATCAGTTCACCCCTATAGAGCAGAGTACAGGAGGTACACTAACACTAATACACCGCTTGTCAGTAATATTATATCAATGCACCCCTAAAGAGCAGAGTACAGGAGGTACAGTAACACTAACACACCGCTTGTCAGTAATATTATATCAGTGCACTCCTATAGAGCAGAGCACAGGAGATACACTAACACTAAAACACCGGTTGTTAGTAATATTATATCAGTGCACCCCTATAGAGCAGAGTACAGGAGGTACACTAACACTAACACACCGCTTGTCAGTAATATTATATCAGTGCACCCCTATAGAGCAGAGCACAGGAGGTACACTAACACTAACACACCGCTTGTCAGTAATATTATATCAGTGCACTCCTATAGAGCAGAGCACAGGAGATACACTAACACTAAAACACCGGTTGTTAGTAATATTATATCAGTGCACCCCTATAGAGCAGAGTACAGGAGGTACACTAACACTAACACACCGCTTGTCAGTAATATTATATCAGTGCACCCCTATAGAGCAGAGCACAGGAGGTACACTAACACTAACACACCGGTTGTCAGTAATATTATATCAGTGCACCCCTATAGAGCAGAGCACAGGAGATACACTAACACTAACACACTGCTTGTCAGTAATATTATATCAGTGCACTCCTATAGAGCAGAGCACAGGAGGTACACTAACACTTACACACCGTCTGTCAGTAATATTATATCAGTGCACCCCTATAGAGCAGAGCACAGGAGGTACACTAACACTAACACACCGCTTGTCAGTAATATTATATCAGTTCACCCCTAAGGAGCAGAGCATAGGAGGTACACTAACACTAACACACTGCTTGTCAGTAATATTATATCAGTGCATCCCTATAGAGTAGAGCACAGGAGGTACACTAACACTAGCACACCGCTTGTCAGTAATATTATATCAGTGCACCCCTATAGAGTAGAGCAGAGGAGGTACACTAACACACTTCTTGTCAGTAATATTATATCAGTGCACCCCTATAGAGTAGAGCACAGGAGGTACACTAACACTAACACACCGCTTGTCAGTAATATTATATCAGTGCACCCCTATAGAGCAGAGCACAGGAGGTACACTAACACTAACACACCGCTTGTCAGTAATATTATATCAGTGCACCCCTAAGGAGCAGAGTACAGGAGGTACACTAACACACTGCTTGTCAGTAATATTATATCAGTTCACCCCTAAGGAGCAGAGCACAGGAGGTACACTAACACTAACACACTGCTTGTCAGTAATATTATATCAGTGCACCCCTATAGAGCAGAGTACAGGAGGTACACTAACACTAACACACTGCTTGTCAGTAATATTATATCAGTTCACCCCTAAGGAGCAGAGCATAGGAGGTACACTAACACTTACACACCGTCTGTCAGTAATATTATATCAGTTCACCCCTATAGAGCAGAGTACAGGAAGTACACTAACACTAACACACCGTCTGTCAGTAATATTATATCAGTTCACCCCTAAGGAGCAGAGCATAGGAGGTACACTAACACTAACACACTGCTTGTCAGTAATATTATATCAGTTCACCCCTAAGGAGCAGAGCATAGGAGGTACACTAACACTTACACACCGTCTGTCAGTAATATTATATCAGTTCACCCCTATAGAGCAGAGTACAGGAAGTACACTAACACTAACACACTGCTTGTCAGTAATATTATATCAGTGCACCCCTATAGAGCAGAGCACAGGAGGTACACTAACACTAGCACACCGTCTGTCAGTAATATTATATCAGTTCACCCCTAAGGAGCAGAGCACAGGAGGTACAGTAACACTAACACACTACTTGTCAGTAATATTATATCAGTTCACCCCTAAGGAGCAGAGCATAGGAGGTACACTAACACTAATACACTGCTTGTCAGTAATATTATTTCAGTGCACCCCTATAGAGCAGCCACAGGAGGTACACTAACACTAACACACCGCTTGTCAGTAATATTATATCAGTTCACCCCTAAGGAGAAGAGCATAGGAGGTACACTAACACTAACACACTGCTTGTCAGTAATATTATATCAGTGCATCCCTATAGAGTAGAGCACAGGAGGTACACTAACACTAGCACACCGTCTGTCAGTAATATTATATCAGTTCACCCCTAAGGAGCAGAGCACAGGAGGTACAGTAACACTAACACACTGCTTGTCAATAAAATATATCAGTTCACCCCTAAGGAGCAGAGCATAGGAGGTACACTAAATACACTGCTTGTCAGTAATATTATTTCAGTGCACCCCTATAGAGCAGCGCACAGGAGGTACACTAACACTAACACACCGCTTGTCAGTAATATTATATCAGTTCACCCCTAAGGAGCAGAGCATAGGAGGTACACTAACACTAACACACTGCTTGTCAGTAATATTATATCAGTGCACCCCTATAGAGTAGAGCACAGGAGGTACACTAACACATTGCTTGTCAGTAATATTATATCAGTGCACCCCTATAGAGCAGAGCACAGGAGGTACACTAACACTAGCACACCGCTTGTCAGTAATATTATATCAGTGCACCCCTATAGAGTAGAGCACAGGAGGTACACTAACACACTGCTTGTCAGTAATATTATATCAGTGCACCCCTATAGAGTAGAGCACAGGAGGTACACTAACACTAACACACCGCTTGTCAGTAATATTATATCAGTGCACCCCTATAGAGCAGAGCACAGGAGGTACACTAACACTAACACACCGCTTGTCAGTAATATTATATCAGTGCACCCCTAAGGAGCAGAGTACAGGAGGTACACTAACACACTGCTTGTCAGTAATATTATATCAGTTCACCCCTAAGGAGCAGAGCACAGGAGGTACACTAACACTAACACACTGCTTGTCAGTAATATTATATCAGTGCACCCCTATAGAGCAGAGTACAGGAGGTACACTAACACTAACACACTGCTTGTCAGTAATATTATATCAGTTCACCCCTAAGGAGCAGAGCATAGGAGGTACACTAACACTTACACACCGTCTGTCAGTAATATTATATCAGTGCACCCCTATAGAGCAGAGTACAGGAAGTACACTAACACTAACACACCGTCTGTCAGTAATATTATATCAGTTCACCCCTAAGGAGCAGAGCATAGGAGGTACACTAACACTAACACACTGCTTGTCAGTAATATTATATCAGTTAACCCCTAAGGAGCAGAGCATAGGAGGTACACTAACACTTACACACCGTCTGTCAGTAATATTATATCAGTTCACCCCTATAGAGCAGAGTACAGGAAGTACACTAACACTAACACACTGCTTGTCAGTAATATTATATCAGTGCACCCCTATAGAGCAGAGCACAGGAGGTACACTAACACTAGCACACCGTCTGTCAGTAATATTATATCAGTGCACCCCTATAGAGCAGAGTACAGGAGGTACACTAACACTAACACACTGCTTGTCAGTAATATTATATCAGTGCACCCCTATAGAGCAGAGTACAGGAGGTACACTAACACTAACACACTGCTTGTCAGTAATATTATATCAGTTCACCCCTAAGGAGCAGAGCATAGGAGGTACACTAACACTTACACACCGTCTGTCAGTAATATTATATCAGTGCACCCCTATAGAGCAGAGTACAGGAAGTACACTAACACTAACACACCGTCTGTCAGTAATATTATATCAGTTCACCCCTAAGGAGCAGAGCATAGGAGGTACACTAACACTAACACACTGCTTGTCAGTAATATTATATCAGTTCACCCCTAAGGAGCAGAGCATAGGAGGTACACTAACACTTACACACCGTCTGTCAGTAATATTATATCAGTTCACCCCTATAGAGCAGAGTACAGGAAGTACACTAACACTAACACACTGCTTGTCAGTAATATTATATCAGTGCACCCCTATAGAGCAGAGCACAGGAGGTACACTAACACTAGCACACCGTCTGTCAGTAATATTATATCAGTGCACCCCTATAGAGCAGAGTACAGGAGGTACACTAACACTAACACACTGCTTGTCAGTAATATTATATCAGTTCACCCCTAAGGAGCAGAGCATTTGAGGTACACTAACACTTACACACCGCTTGTCAGTAATATTATATCAGTGCACCCCTATAGAGTAGAGCACAGGAGGTACACTAACACACTGCTTGTCAGTAATATTATATCAGTGCACCCCTATAGAGTAGAGCACAGGAGGTACACTAACACTAACACACCGCTTGTCAGTAATATTATATCAGTGCACCCCTATAGAGCAGAGCACAGGAGGTACACTAACACTAACACACCGCTTGTCAGTAATATTATATCAGTGCACCCCTAAGGAGCAGAGTACAGGAGGTACACTAACACACTGCTTGTCAGTAATATTATATCAGTTCACCCCTAAGGAGCAGAGCACAGGAGGTACACTAACACTAACACACTGCTTGTCAGTAATATTATATCAGTGCACCCCTATAGAGCAGAGTACAGGAGGTACACTAACACTAACACACTGCTTGTCAGTAATATTATATCAGTTCACCCCTAAGGAGCAGAGCATAGGAGGTACACTAACACTTACACACCGTCTGTCAGTAATATTATATCAGTGCACTCCTATAGAGCAGAGCACAGGAGATACACTAACACTAAAACACCGGTTGATAGTAATATTATATCAGTGCACCCCTATAGAGCAGAGTACAGGAGGTACACTAACACTAACACACCGCTTGTCAGTAATATTATATCAGTGCACCCCTATAGAGCAGAGCACAGGAGGTACACTAACACTAACACACCGGTTGTCAGTAATAATATATCAGTGCACCCCTATAGAGCAGAGCACAGGAGGTACACTAACACTAACACACCGCTTGTCAGTAATATTATATCAGTGCACCCCTAAGGAGCAGAGTACAGGAGGTACACTAACACACTGCTTGTCAGTAATATTATATCAGTTCACCCCTAAGGAGCAGAGCACAGGAGGTACAGTAACACTAACACACTGCTTGTCAGTAATATTATATCAGTTCACCCCTAAGGAGCAGAGCATAGGAGGTACACTAACACTAATACACTGCTTGTCAGTAATATTATTTCAGTGCACCCCTAAAGAGCAGCGCACAGGAGGTACACTAACACTAACACACTGTCTGTCAGTGTATCTCCTATGCTCTGCTCCTTAGGGGTGAACTGATATAATATTACTGACAGACAGTGTGTTAGTGTTAGTGTACCTCCTGTGCGCTGCTCTATAGGGGTGCACTGATATAATATTACTTACAAGCAGTGTGTTAGTGTTAGTGTATCTCCAATGCTCTGCTCCTTAGGGGTGAACTGATATAATATTACTAACACTAACACACTGCTTGTAAGTAATATTATATCAGTGCACCCCTATAGAGCAGAGCACAGAAGGTACACTAACACTAACACACCGTCTGTCAGTAATATTATATCAGTTCACCCCTAAGGAGCAGAGCATAGGAGGTACACTAACACTAACACACTGCTTGTCAGTAATATTATATCAGTTCACCCCTAAGGAGCAGAGCATAGGAGGTACACTAACACTTACACACCGTCTGTCAGTAATATTATATCAGTTCACCCCTATAGAGCAGAGTACAGGAGGTACACTAACACTAACACACTGCTTGTCAGTAATATTATATCAGTGCACCCCTATAGAGCAGAGCACAGGAGGTACACTAACACTAGCACACCGTCTGTCAGTAATATTATATCAGTTCACCCCTAAGGAGCAGAGCACAGGAGGTACAGTAACACTAACACACTGCTTGTCAGTAATATTATATCAGTTCACCCCTAAGGAGCAGAGCATAGGAGGTACACTAACACTAATACACTGCTTGTCAGTAATATTATTTCAGTGCACCCCTATAGAGCAGCGCACAGGAGGTACACTAACACTAACACACTGTCTGTTAGTAATATTATATCAGTTCACCCCTAAGGAACAGAGCATAGGAGATACACTAACACTAACACACTGCTTGTAAGTAATATTATATCAGTGCACCCTTATAGAGCAGAGTACAGGAGATACACTAACACTAACACACCGTCTGTCAGTAATATTATATCAGTGCACCCCTATAGAGCAGAGCACAGGAGGTACACTAACACTAACACACCGGTCGTCAGTAATATTATAGCAGTTCACCCCTATAGAGCAGAGCATAGGAGATACACTAACACTAACACACTGCTTGTCAGTAATATATTAGTTCACCCCTAAGGAGCAGAGCACAGGAGGTACACTAACACTAACACACCGTCTGTCAGTAATATTATATCAGTTCACCCCTAAGGAGCAGAGCATAGGAGGTACACTAGCACTAACACACCGCTTGTCAGTAATATTATATCAGTGCACCCCTAAAGAGCAGAGTACAGGAGGTACACTAACACTAGCACACCGTCTGTCAGTCATATTATATCAGTTCACCCCTAAGGAGCAGAGCACAGGAGGTACAGTAACACTAACACACTGCTTGTAAGTAATATTATATCAGTTCACCCCTATAGAGCAGAGCATAGGAGGTACACTAACACTAACACACTGCTTGTAAGTAATATTATATCAGTGCATCCCTATAGAGCAGAGCACAGGAGGTACACTAACACTAACACACTGCTTGTCAGTAATATTATATCAGTTCACCCCTAAGGAGCAGAGCACAGGAGGTACACTAGCACTAACACACCGTCTGTCAGTAATATTATATCAGTTCACCCCTATAGAGCAGAGCATAGGAGGTACACTAACACTAACACACCGGTTATGTTATCCATGAGTGAAAAGAATGCAGAGATCACGTGTGAAGTGCTCTTTTATAAGACGGTCTGTATTTACTGTGGGCAGCCTCTGACAAAGTAGGGAGGTACCCGACGAAACGTGTTAGACCAAGCCCACCATCTTTACGTCACTCCGATCAGCTGCATCTCAGCCGGCTGAACATTGAACAGCTGAAGCGGTATAGTGGCAGTGTTTTCAACCAAAAGTATATTGTCATTTTAATCCACTTATTAATTAGATACTTTGCAGACTGATAAGAGACTTCATCTCCCATGGGACAATCATTTTTTGATTGTGGGAGACTTTCAGAGACACCCTGTGGTTCTATTACTATGCTGTGAGGACCCTACAGTTTTATCCACTTTTATATATCTCATATTGTTTGAGGGTTCTAAGTGTGAGTTTGAATTTTGTGATAATAAATTTGTACTGTTTTTAACGATACTACACTTAGAGGGGTTTGCACCTTTCTTTTGTTTTGTCTTTCCACAGGCAGTGGCTACACTGATAATTTCTAATTGCTCATTTTGCAACTGAACAAGTAAGGTGTTTGCTTTTTTAACACAATAGCCATGATTTCAAGTAAAGTGTTGATAGTGCAGGGCACGTTACCAATATTGCTGGGCTGCGCTAGGATTAGCGCGCAAATTGGTATTACAAGTCCATGGTAAGGAATTACCAGAGAATATTTCAAGCAGCTGACATCTCTTTCGCGCGCCCTATACTTTCAATAGATATCATGACCGTGCTAAACATCACTCATATTACAAGTTGAAAGTTATTTGTTGTGGTCAAGCACAACCCATAACACTATAAAACAGTGCAACTTGAGACTTAAAGTCAAGTGTTAGGGCTACAAAATAAGCTAAACTAAAGACATGTAAAACATAATAAAATAAAGTACTACACACACATATCCATATATATAAAACACAGGAATGGACCGCACTCTCAGACTGGACTGGGTACACATCCTAAGTCACTGTAAACTCCACAGCGCTGAACACTGACAGACAGCTGCACAGTTCCCAGCAACCCAGGCAGTTAACCCTTGAGAAGCCTGGGTGACCGGCCCAAAGGGAAGCATTACAAACATTATGTTCAGGGCTGTGGAGTTAACAGTGGCTTAAGATGTCTACACGGTCCTGTCTGTGAGTGTGGTCCATCCCTGTGTTTTGTATTTTATTAGGAGAGATTACAAAAGCCTGTGTCACCCTGGGAAGTTCCCAGTTGCTTTGTTTGGAAGCATGCATTGTGTGGGTGCTGGTTAGGGTCCCAGGAAGGGGGAGACCTTGACGCGGTCCTGGGCTTGATCCTTTGGCACCAAATGATAACTGACTTCCCCCAGTTTTGCTTTTAAACATTACCGTGTATCTGCTGATGAGTGCCAGGTTTTCTGTGTTGTGTGCGTGTGTATATATTTATATATATATATATATACCATATTGCCACTTTAAAAAGGGACACATGAAAAATAAATGTCAGTTCTAATACCACTCATCACCTGCCCACTACCCCACACCCTCTTTGCAAAGTGTTTAGCCATTGTGAAACACCGCAATTGCACCCTTTTTTTAAATTAATACCATAACAAATTAAATAATGCTAAATACAATAATAAATTAACAAAAAATAAGTGCAGAAAAGAAACATTTAGTGCCCAGAGCAGCACAAAATCTAAATATGACAGCAGAAATATAGTGAGAACTTCAGTAGCTCAGCAAGAGAGCAAACAGTCTTATTTCTGCATTTCTAGAATATTTAATCACACCTGCATATTTATGTTTGATGCTCCCACCTCACTCTCAGTCCTGCATTTGTCATCATGTTTGTCTCTTTTACATTACTTACAACAGAACAGTTAATTCTTTACTCCTTCCTGGCAGTCATACATTGAGCACTGAATAACCCTTTCTGCCAGACATTTAGGACTAGATTACAAGTGGCGCGCTAAATATTGATTGCGTCCAAGCTATAATAGTGCTCCACTTTCTAACACTTTGTAATACCAGCGCACGATAATGCACAATGCGAGCACGCTTCCATAGGCTATTTACATTGCGGTCTTGTAATGGCTGGTTAATTATTGCGCTCCCGCAAATAAGCAAAACTGCCTGTTTGCGGGAGCGCAATAATTTAGCGCTCCATTTGTAATCTAGCCTTAAATGATTATTGATTAATGCTTCATACAAGGGGGCAGAACACAACAATTAACAGTACCACAAGCTAATGTGGCTGGCACAAAGCTCCATGTTGCACTACATGGTTTGGGGCACATTTTGAACAATACTACAACAAATATGCCAAAGAGTTCAAGATTAAAGGGCCACTAAACCAAAAATCTTTCTTTCATGATTCAGATAGAACATACAACTTTAAAGAACATTACAATTTACTTCTATTATTTATTTTACTTCATTAGATATCCTTATTTGAAGAAAAAGCAATGCACATGGGTGAGCCAATCACATGAGGCTTCTAGGTGCAGCAACCAATCAGCAGCTATTGAGCATATCTATATATGCTTTTTCAGCAAAGAATATCAAGAGAATAAAACAAATTAGATAATAGAAGTAAATTAGAAAGATGTTTAAAAATGCATTCTCTTTCTAAATCATGAAAGAAAAAATGCGGGTATCATGGCCCTTTAAGGTAATTGAGCAAATCCCTGAATCTAGTGGCAGAAATAGATTACTAGAACTAAGGAGGAGAGAGAACTTTTGGATACATCGTTTAAAAACAATGCATCCTGCAGGTCTGAAGAGAGATATTGACCTTGCAGCATTCTTATAAGTTATCCTTAGTCTTCGTTCCTTCCTTTACTATAGTATATAAATATATCCCAATCTTCTATATATCTAGCTGACTACTTAGGATTATTTAGACACCTATACAAAAACCTAGCCAAAAACATCCTCCAAAATTCTTCGCCTCACTGTGCACACACACCTGCCTGCTGCCATTCCTGAGCAAGCTCTGCACTGGTGGTTCCACCGATTCCGCAACTGAATCAACTTTAGGAGTCGGTCCTGGCGCTTGCTGGACTTTCTTGGGCGCCCTGAAGCCTTCTTCACAATAATTGATCCTCTCTCCTTGAAGTTCTTGATGATCTGATAAATGGTTGATTTAGGTGCAATTTTAGTATCAGCAATATCCTTGCATGTGAATCCCTTTTGTGCAAAGCAATGATGACTGCACATGTTTCCTTGCAGGTAACCATGGTAACAGAGGAAACACAATGATTTCAAGCACCACCCTCCTTTTAAAGCTTCCAGTCTGTTATTATAACTCAATCAGCATGACAGAGTGTTATTCAATAAACACCTATGTAAAATACTGTGCTGTTCCTATTCTCCTTTTTGTTTAGTTATACAGTATTTCAGACATCCCAACCTGCAAAAACTCATTTCAGGGAGGTGGCTTCACACGCTACTGCGCCACCCCCCCTCCCAGTTATATATTGGACACCTTAAAACCATAAATAAGATAGAGACTTATCATTAACCCCTTAACGACCAACGACGTATGGGGTACGTCCTGCAAAAAAATGCAGTTAATGACCAAGGACGTACCCCATACGTCGTTGGTCTTTGAAAGCAGTGGAAGCGATCCTGATAGCTTCCAGCTGCTTTCATGCCTGTTTTTAGCCATCCGATGCAGAGAGAGCCACTCTGTGGCCCTCTCTGCATCGGCTATCGATGGCCGTTATCGTTGGTGGGTGGGAGCTCATCCAGGGAGGCGGGTGGGCAGTCATTGGTGGAGGAGGGGGGAGGGATATTGTGCTGGTGCATGCGCGTGCACGGGCGTGCGCGTGCACGAGAGCCGTGCACGGGCAGGCGCGTGCACGTGAGATCTGTTTCAGCATCAATATGCTGTAGATCTGGAGGGTGGGAGAGAGGACTGGGGAGGGTGGGATTTTAACATCAAGGCATCTGGGAGAGGGTGGGGGGTTGGATGTTGAGGGGGGGGGCAGCTACACTACAGAAATAAAGAACATATTTAATAAAATAAGAAAATTAAAATGCATTATTATTTTTCAAACTGGGTACTGGCAGACAGCTGCCAGTACCCAATATGCTGCACAATAAAGGAAGAGGGGGGGGGGTTAAAGAGCTGTTTGGGGGGGGGATCAGGGAGGTTGGGGGCTAAGGGGGGTCCTACACAGCAGAAGAATTTTTTTTAAAAAAAAACCTAAAAAACCCCAAAAAACTTTTATTTTAGTACTGGCAGACTTTCTGCCAGTACTTAAGATGGCGGGGACAATTGTCGGGTGGGGGAGGGAAGGGAGCTGTTTGGGAGGGATCAGGGGGTGTTATGTGTCAGGTGGGAGGCTGATCTCTACACTAAAGCTAAAAATTAACCCCACAAGCTACCTAATTAACCCCTTAACTGCTGGGCATATTACAAGTGTGGTGCGCAGCAGTATTTAACGGCCTTATTATTACCAAAAAGCAACACCAAAGCCATATATGTCTGCTATTTCTGAACAAAGGGGATCCCAGAGAAGCATTTACAACAATTTGTGCCATAATTGCACAAGCTGTTTATAAATAATTTCAGTGAGAAACCTAAAATTGCGAAATATTTAAAGTTTTTTTTAATTTGATCGCATTTGACGGTGAAATGGTGGCATGAAATATACCAAAATGGGCCTAGATCAATACTTGGGGTTGTTTACTACACTACACTAAAGCTAAAATTAACCCTACAAGCTCCCTACATGCTCCCTAATTAACCCCTTCACTGCTGCGCATAATACACGTGTGGTGCGCAGTGGCATTTAGCGGCCTTCGAATTACCAAAAAGCAACGTAAAAGCCATATATGTCTGCTATTTCTGAACAAAGGGGATCCCAGAGAAGCATTTAAAACCATTTGTGCAATAATTGCACAAGCTGTTTGTAAATAATTTCAGTGAGAAACCTAAAGTTTGTGAAAAAATTTGTGAAAAAGTGAAAAAAAAATTTTATTTGATCGCATTTGGCGGTGAAATGGTGGCATGAAATATACCAAAATGGGCCTAGATCAATACTTGGGGTTGTTTACTAAAAATATATATATACATGTCGTGGGATATTCAGGGATTCCTGAAAGATATCAGTGTCCCAATGTAACTAGCGCTAATTTTGAAAAAAAGTGGTTTGGAAATAGCAAAGTGCTACTTTTATTTAGTGCCCTATAACTTGCAAAAAAAGCAAAGAACATGTAAACATTGGGTATTTCTAAACTCAGGACAAAATTTAGAAACTATTTAGCATGGGTGTTTTTTGGTGGTTGTAGATGTGCAACAGATTTTGGGGGTCAAAGTTTGAAAAAATTGTTTTTTTTCCATTTTTTCCTCTTATTTTATCATTTTTTTTAATAGTAAATTATAAGATATGATGAAAATAATGGTATTTTTAGAAATTCCATTTAATGGCGAGAAAAACGGTATATAATATGTGTGGGTACAGTAAATGAGTAAGAGGAAAATTACAGCTAAACACAAACACCGCAGAAATGTAAAAATAGCCTTGGTCCCAAACGGTCAACAAATGGAAAAGTGCTCTGGTCACTAAGGGGTTAAAGTAGCTTCCCACTAAAGTCACATAAAAAGTAGCTTTATTGCACAACCACATACAACAAACCTATTTTCCAGTGATTGCAGGCTTGTTGAATGCAGTAAATAAGGTAGTATTTGTGTTTTATTTTATTAAAATCAGTGGGGGCTTTTTGGTCACTGATGCATGCTTTGAGGGTTCTATAACGTCCCAGCAACTAAAGGCATTCCTTAAAGAAACATTTTTCCAGATTTGGGTCACATTGGATCATGGAACTTGGAGTTTGAGGGAGATTGCATTCCATTTTCTGGCATGAGGGAGCCGCTATTACATTCAGGGAGACTCCCTGAACTTCAGGGAGAGTTGGGATGTCTGGTATTTATAAAGGTGTTTCAAGTATTTCTTAGTGCACCTTCGCTTTTAGTGCAGTTGTCCTACTGTACCTTCGGGTTAGCATTTGAGCGAAACCCTGGAGAAATTAATGTAGCCTGTCCCATAGAAGTCTAGGGGAAAGGTAGATAGTGTGGCCTCATAGTCCTCCAGATGTTACAGCCTTTTGCTAGTGCTAACATTTTACTTTCAACTTGTAATACAAGCACAACAATAGGAGCGCTACTGATTTAACTTGAGAGCAGTTAGCGCTCTATAGCACTAATATTTTTGTGCTCAACTTGTAAAAAAGCACTGCTTCCTATCCCTTTAAATCATTGAGGGTTATTTCAGATTGTCCTTGCTTTCCACTTTATAAATGACTTACGCCAGTACCTTAGTTATTGCAGCCTTAACATAGAAGTGCCTTTTAATTGTGAGCTGTTCAGTTCCATTAAATATTTTATCTTGGATGAAACGCTACCATTGTAAAGCTGTAAGTGTATGGGCATATAAACTACTGGCACATGAAGCCTGTTACTTGCACTTTAGTTTGTAATAGAAAATGTTTTAACTCTGGATGTTATTGATTTAATCCACACCCTCGCCTTTTTACCTAATACACTAATCTCTTGCATTCCTATATCAACAGCTTTTACAAATCAAAAATATGTCATCAAATGGATTTGTTTGGATTAAATCGTATATTCTACTCTAATAAATTAAAAAAGATTGTTTAAAATAGTCAGTCCTGTATTATTTTAGGTCTAAAAAAATAACTATATTATTTTCCAAAACATTTTCCTTTTTATAGAATAGGCAGTGCTAGCATGATATCTACTCATATCCTGTGAGAGAGGTAAAACATAACTGTGCTAGCAATTAGATTATCCTGGCTATGAAAGAGCAAAGAGAAAACAAAATCTGTAGGTGGGAAAAAAAGACAAAATATTAAAATAGGAAATTAGAAATAATATTTTAATAAACAGAGAAAATGCAATTTAAAAAAGGACTACTCCCTAGATTAAGTGGACTTCTTTCTGTGATACAAGGTTGTTTTTTTAAAGAATGTTAAAGGGTCAGTAAACGCCTTGTAATTACATTTTTGCAATAAATTAAAGGGATAGAAAACAGTCTGTTGAAATACAAAAAAAAAAAAACACTAAGCAGAGGGTTAAACTTAACAGTAATTATTGCAATATGTTTTATTTGTCATTTTAAAAGGATTTAACATTTTATTTCTTTTTTTTTAAAGGGACAGTCTAGGCCAAAATAAACTTTCATGATTCAGATAGGGCATGTAATTTTAAACAATTTTCCAATTATTGTTATCACCAATTTTGCTTTGTTCTCTTGGTATTCTTAGTTGAAAGCTTAACCTAGGAGGTTCATATGCTAATTTCTTAGACCTTGAAGGCCATCTCTTTTCAAAATGCATGTTAATAGTTTTTCACCACTAGAGGGTGTTAGTTCACATATTTCATATAGATAACACTGTGCTCGTGCTCGTGCACGTGAAGTTATCTGGGAGCAGGCACTGATTGGCTAAACTGCAAGTCTGTCAAAAGAACTGAAATAAAGGGGCAGTTTGCAGAGGCTTAGATACAAGATAATCACAGAGGTTAAAAGTATATTAATATAACTACGTTGGTTATGCAAAACTGGGGAATGGGAAATAAAGGGATTATCTATCTTTTAAAACAATAAAAATTCTGGTGTAGACTGTCCCTTTAACTTACTGTCACAACTCCCAAGGGGGGCTGTGGTCTCCACATTGAGGCTTAGAAGACGCTTTTCTTTGAAGTGTTGCTAGGAGACATCTGCTCTAGCTGAAGTCATTTTTTACCCATGCTCAGTAGATGACTTTTGCCGCAAAATCATGAGACAGTAGATCGTAAGTTCTGTAATGGTATCTCTGTTATATAACTCTAGGCAGTGGCTACTACACTAAGAATTTATAAGTTCTCATTTAACAAGAAAACATGTATGTTTGCTGTTTTTAAAACAATCTGTTTATTTTTAACAGGTTGTGAATGCAGTTAGGGAACTTGCCCCTTTTCAAAAGATCAAATAACTTAAAATTGTTATTGTTTAAAAAGATAGATAATCCCTTTATTACCCATTCCCCAGCTTTGCACAACCAACATGGTTATATTATTATACTTTTTACCTCTGTGATTACCTTGTATCTAAGACAGCCCCCTGACTTTTTATTTATTATCTATTGGCTTGCATTTTAGCCAATAAGTGCTGTGTTGTGCACAACCCACGAGCGTGAGCACAATGTTACCTATATGGCTCACATGAACTAGCAGTCTCCTGTTGTGAAAAGCTAATAAAAAAGCATGTCATAAGAGGCTGTCTGTAGTGGCATAGAAACAGACAGAAATTTAGAGGTTTAAACATTATAAAGTATAATAATATAACAATGTTGCTTGTGCAAACCTAGGAATGGGTAGTAAAGATGTTATCTGACTTTTTAAACAATAACAATTTTGGTGTTGACTGCCCCTTTAACCCTAAAATAGGTCAGACAGTAACTGCTTTTCTATAAGTCATATTGTCATTTGCCTATTTTACATTTTTCTCTCTATATTTTCATGCTTATAAAACAAAGGGCTACATGAGTAAATTTAAAGTTCTTTAAAAAATTATCTATAACATCTGTATCTATAACAATCCTTAAATACGGCTTGTCACATCATAAGAGCACCTGAGACGTCAGAAAAATCTCAGCCATATAATTTTTACAAACCACAGCCGAAGAACAGACAACCAAATGATTGTCCAGTACAAATAACAACAAATATAGGATTATTTAGCTTTTCCTTTTGACCTTGGGCATCATTTCTGCTCATTGCATAAAACAAATCTTTGCCACCTTACACTTCTGCAAATATAACCCACATGAACAAGCAGCTGCTCTCTGGCAAACCCAATCAATGTTGTGGTTAAATTTATATCCAGCGCACAGAGCCCAGCTGTGCACAAAATAAACAGCATAATGCTATGCACCAAACCAGTGGCAGTGAAGTGGGATATAAGTCAGCCAACACCAATATTTATTTTCTTTTTGCTTTGAAGATCCTGCCTTGGCACCTATATAAACAAAAAGAAGCAACACAAGCATTTGCAGAGCTCTATTTCTGTGTGCTGAAATTTTACAGTTTTGTAGCTATTACTACCATTTTTTTATTAAATTGGTCAAGGCATTTTTAAGCTTTCACTTCCGTGCTAATTGTGGAAGAAGTACATTTTTTGTGCGCGTTTAGTTGCGCTCGTATTACAAGTCGAAAGTAAAAAGTTATCACTCTTTCGCTAAACCGATGCGAGCAAAAAGCCGAAGTTAAAATATCACATGCACCATAACCTACTCGCCAATAGAAGTCAATGGAAAAAAAAGTGGAAAAAACCCTAACACCCTACTCATGCACTAACTCGAATGCTTATTCTCAATTGCCATAACAAGATAAAAATATGATTATTTCACATTCCAATGTTCTTCACATAGCAGAATATGTTCTATTTATTCATAAATATATATTTCTATATATCTGATGGTATTTTATTACAATATATATCTATACCCATATATATATATAGGTATAGATATATACAGGAATGTCCATTTATAAATACTTAGAACATATTTCCTTATTTAAAGAACATTGTGAAATATTTACAGTACACAGTATAACACTTTATTAAATATGAATATTGCATAAATATGCTTTTATATGTTTTTGTCTACTTAACTGCAATGGGCTCCAAAGCATTTATATGTATGTCTATATATGTGGTGAAGAAAGAGAAATCAATAATATAAGAGTGGCGCACTGATATAATTTTTTCTAGTATATATACTGAAACAATAAGTCCCTTGAAGGAGAGCAGTTCATAAATAGTAATTGAACACAGTTTCAGTTACTTTCCAGTATGGTTTGATTTTGGATGAAATATGGAAGTAAGACTTCCTGCTTACCAGAAAAGTCCTCAATCCTTTGAGATTAGCTGTCCGCTCTGCGGGGGTAAAGGTGGTTCCACCTCTGTCCTCCAAAACAGTAAACTCTGACAATTTTCTAGGATTCTTTGTCCCAGTCTTGTTCCGGTGTGGGAAAAAACCTTTATGGTAAAATGGTATCCCCGGACTCTCTTCTAATCTTTCATGGGTTGGTGAGAATCCTAGCCGCCTCAGAGTATGGAGGGTGATTGGCAATGATCCCCAGTGTCATGCAAGAAAGAAAAATACACACATAGCGTAATACTGTATAGAATTCTAAAAATGTTTTATTGTATACAAATGGTATTATGCTTACATCAATTGACCTCAATCCTTAATGAGGTAAGATTAAAAGCTTAGGCACAATTGTGATGTATTCCAAACAAATATCTCTAGGGTGTAGAGTTGTTGGTAAGCAATGTCTTTAGTCTGTGAGGCATATTTTTCAAATGTCCGTCAGACCTGATCCGACAGTGCGGATCAGGTCCGACAGACATCGCTGAATGTGGAGAGCAATACGCTCTCCGTATTCAGCATTGCACCATCAGCTCTAGTGAGCTGCTGGTGCAACGCCGCCCCCTGCAGATTCACGGCCGCCAGCAGGGAGGTGTCAATCAACCCAATCGTACTCGATCGGGTTGAATTGTGGCGATGTCTGTCCGCCTGTTCAGAGCAGATGGACAGGGTCTTTAGACCACTGCTTCATAACTGCTGTTTCTGGCGAGTCTGAAGATTCTCCAGAAACCAGGCCCTCAAGCTCCATTCGGAGCTTGATAAATGGGCCTCTATGTCTCACTTCACCACATATAGGGCATAGAACTTGCTTGTAAGATGTTATTAAAACACAATGGTATTTCCTGGTGGTTGCAAATGCCACTGTGGATGGGTTTGGTGAGTGATAGTGTCCATCTAACACCGTAGGCACGCTTTTGATATAAAGGTGTAAAATGAATGCAATAAAAGTTATTCATAAATAACAATATTTTAAAAAATCAAATAGTAGCTGCCGGTAAAAAGGGCCCTGTCCGCCCACTGTGACAATCCTATATATGTGTACGCATGTATTTATGTGTTTATATGTGCATATACTGTATGTCTATAAATACATATATACACATATAAATACATATGTACACATATAAAGACATATATATATATATATATATATATATATATATATACACATACATACATACTGTATTTATATTTAGACATAAACAACTAGAAAAACTAATTGTATGAGGAATACATTAGGATTCATAGCAGAGATTACCACAAATTGTATATCAATGTGAACTCCAAGTAATGGATTCAGATAAAGATTACACTATATATTTAAAAAGTTCCATATCATTCATACCTTAAATCTTTATTTGTATAACTAGGAACCAACATTCACACAGTAGTAGTGAAAAAAAGAGTTAAAAACACTTAAACCCAGTCAAGAGTAAGTACTGATAAGCTTATAAAGCCAAAAGATATATAGATATACATGGGCCC
Source organism: Bombina bombina (assembly GCF_027579735.1). Taxonomy (NCBI): domain Eukaryota; kingdom Metazoa; phylum Chordata; class Amphibia; order Anura; family Bombinatoridae; genus Bombina; species Bombina bombina. The sequence goes on along the minus strand of NC_069500.1, from coordinate 299,138,780 downwards.
ACTTTCAAATATTCTAGAGTAAGCTAAGCCCTTACAATCCGAGGGCTGATTTACTTTTAAGTATTAGTATATAATCTTAGTAGGCACCATGAATAATAAATATTGATTAGAGAGAAAATTCTTATTTTGACATAAGCAAGCAAATTAAAAACGGCAGACAGGAGAGACATCGCTGCTCCTGCTGGACCCCTGACACGCGTTTCACAGAACGCTTCCTCAGGAGTTCACATTGATATACAATTTGTGGTAATCTCTGCTATGAATCCTAATGTATTCCTCATACAATTAGTTTTTCTAGTTGTTTATTTCTGTTTTCTGAGATCCCACATCAGATACTGATCCCATTTAGAGATACTTAACATAACATATAGATATATATTATACAAAATATATGTATTGTAATACAAACAAGGGTACTGTATCTGTTATTATCTAACTCCAACCAATCCCCCACAACCTAAGTTCTAAAGTTATATTTAGACATGTATGTATCTCTATGTTAAAACCCTTTGCCTGCCTTTTTTACTAACACCTGAGACCTCATATCTTTAAGACTGTTTAACTTAATATTATATTTAACTTAATATTTTTTATTAGATGGTGTTATTATGAGTGTAACTGTACTTTGTAATATATTTTTTATGTGTTTTGTGTCACTTTTTTTTTTGCGAAACAGTTAACCAGAGGTCTGAGGTCGTGGTTCTCATTCTAGCTTAAATCACAATTGGGCTCACGCGTTCGCATTTACTTTCAACTTGTAATATGAGCACAATTTAACTTGCTCGCAAAAGAACGTGAAAACCCGATATTGCTCGCTTGCAAACTAAAGCGCTTCAGTCGTAATCTGGCTCTTAATGTGCTGTCAGAAAAATTCCACTAATTTCTAATTGGGATTTATGGTAAGCGCTACAGAGGAGAATGTATTGGCAAGCTGATAGCTTTTTACTTAAATCCAGTGCCTATGACATGTGTGCCAATGTTATGTAATTATGTTATGGAATAGCATTCACACTGGATTGCCACATATTGTGCACAATTGCAGAAAGGTTTGTCAGAAGTATAGGAGAGGGAGCTCATCACAGATAACCTCTATGTGTTTAATATATTTACTGTGTGTATATGTGTGTGTGTGTGTATATATATATATATATATATATATATATATATATATATATATATATATATATATATGTTTTAAACCAGTGAAAGTTTATTTCAAATGTGGTCAATAACCTTATGTGTTCAAAGTTATGTTATTATGAACAAAATTTATTTAGCCATTATTGACATCCATTATTCATTTCTTCCACTCAGCAAAAATCATTGGCTTTAAAGCATTATCTGAATAGAACCAGTACCAAAGTTATTAAAAGCATTTTCACAATAGAGAGAAGTAAATGATAAATACCACAGTATCTGTACTTCTTACATCCCACGCACACAGAGGAGAATAAGGGATATGAAATTACTTTCTTCACATTTTCTGGCACGATAAGCCTAACCAATTCTCTGTAAACCAATGGCAAAATTATACATCATCATACAACAATACTTTGTGAAATCATTAGCTTGTGCTGGTGGACTGATGTATATTGAAAAATAAGTAATATTTCACCCATTTCTTTAGCAACACAACACCGGACATATGAAAAGTTCCTAAATAAAAAAACGTTAGTTGAACAGTATCAACTCTATACCTGATAAAAAGCCTCCCTTACTAGTGGAGTCTCTCACAAAAAAACTCCACAATATTAATGAGTAGAAGTGTAAATTTGTAGGGGGCGCCTAAGGCAATCTGGTTATTAAAAAATTATATGATTGGTCGATATAGAATTATATGATTAATCGATAATAAAACAGGTTAAGTGTCAAGTGTTAGTTAAAATAACTCAATTGTGTGGTGCACAGTGTATTTACATATATATATATATATATATATATATATATATATATATATATATATATATATATAATAATACATAAAAAAAATATACTTATGAAAAAATAACTCAATTGAGTGGTGTACAGTATCTTTACATATGTGTTTAAAATACCTTTCAGAAATCTCCTACTTGTGATGTAATTATATTAAGGAAAAAGAAACTAGTGATAAAACTATCTATGAATGTGATACTTGATTGTAAGAAATATTTCTATATCTGTCGATGTGATGGTGTTATGTGCATAAGTGAAATATTGTCTAAAACCATAAAAATCTAATTACAAACATTTATCAGACTAAAAATTAATATACTGTTCAAATAAACAAATATATGGCGAATTAATCTCTAATGAAATGAGGGTTTTCAGCAATGCATAATGCAATATAACAACATTTATTAAAACAAATTCAATCGAAATGATAATAAAGGATGACTATAGAAAATAGCTATAAATAATGACACCAATGTCGATTCTTAAAAAATCATAAAAATCCTTAATAACAGACTAATTCAACTTATGAAAATCCATTAGTTAAGACATTGGATCTATATAACATTCAATCTATATAACATTCATTAAAATAGCACTTGTCAATATATCTATTGTGTCAGTCTCTAACCAGACCAATAGTCTGATAAGATGCAATGATTCTAACAATCTTTATCCAGACAGCAAGTTTGAAAAAAGCTCTGATTCTATCGCCCAAATGAGCTCAGTTTAGAGCAGATAGTTTGTTGCAAATGAAAACAACCAGTTTGTTGCCAATCTAATGATTTAGTTGTAGCCGATGTTAGCCAATTGCATTCACTCTTATAGTCCTTTATAAGTTTCAGTGGTATCCCCCAATATTTTATCGTTTCCACTTTACTGTTATGTTTCTCCTTAAAATGCCTATAGAGAGTAGTATCTTCTCTTTTGTGTTTTATAGCTAGTATATGCTTTCTAATTCGGTCTCTCAGTTTACGACTAGTTTATTATTTAAAACAATAACAATTCTGGTGTAGACTGTCCCTTTAACTAAAGAAGAGGACAGAGCAGGCGGACAGACATCGAGTACAATCGGGTTGATTGACACCCCCTGCTGGCGGCCGATTGGCAGCGAGTCAGCAGGGGGCGGCGTTGCACCAGCAGCTCTTGTGAGCTGCTGGTGTAAAGCTGAATACTGCGAGCGTATTGCTCGCCGTATTCAGCGAGGTCTGGTGGACCTGATCCGCACTGTCGGATAAGGTCCGCCAGACCTTGATAAATAGGGGCCTTTGTCTCTATTCTCTCATTCCTGATTTCCAACTCGATATCCAGGTAACTAATACTTTGTTTGCTGTATTCATATGTAAATTTTAAACCATATTTATTAGTGTTGATGTCTTCAATAAATATATCTAAAAGTTCTATATCACCCTTCCATATAATAAAAAGATTGTCTATATACCTTTTGTAGAGCACAAGGTTCGCACCCCAAGGGGAGGAATAGATAATTTCTTCCTCAAATTTACCCATTAATAAATTGGCATAACTGATTAAAATAATAATCAAAGCAAGAAAAGCGCCTATACAAGAGGTAGGGGAGGACATAAATAAAGATAAAAAAGTATTAGAATCAAAGAAAAAAGATGTTAGAAATAAAGATAAACAAAAAGAAATAAGTTTAAGGTTAGAAGAATTGAATAAAGATATTCTATACACAAAATGGAAAAAATTTGGAAGATGATTATCATTTGGAAGGCCACACAGATGCACAAATAGGAACAAATGGTAATAATAAACAATTAAAGACTGTAATCTTCAGTAAAAAAAAAAAGACTAGAGAAACAAATTCAAGAAGAAGGACAATCAGATATCATTAGAGTAGAAAAGAAATCATGGGTAGACCATAATAAGAGTTATATAAATTGTAGGCCGAATACATCAGGGCCTTATTATAATAGAGACAATAAGACCAAAGACTATAGTTATTATGAACAACAAAAATATAATAGGAATGATAAGAAACTAAATTATGCTTCTAATACCTATAAAACAAGTGTAGATAACATCTATAATAGAAATGATAACTATAGAGATAATCATAATGATAGATCGTACAAAAGGGGGAGAAATGAGTATTATAGAGATAACCATCAAGAAAAATCTCACCAAAGGTGGAGTCATAATATTAACACAAGAAACAGACAAGATAGAAATTTATGATAAAGGGTGGTATGACAGAAATATGGATGATACACAATAGATTTGAAGAGAGAGGTTGGTGGGATAGAGAAAGGAGAGAACACAATGGGAGATATATGGGAAATAGAAATTATAGAATAGAAGAAATAGATTATAGAAAAAGGGAAGATAAGGATTGGAGGCTTCCAACAAGTAATAGATATGAACCATTAAATACACAACAAGAACATATCCCAAGGGAACAAACAGATATGACACCCAGTACATCTAAGGATTTTTTAGAACGGGGTTACGAAAGAGCAAACGAGCCTCCCAAGGGGAAAAGAAGAAGAGAGGGAATAGAGGAGGAAGAGCGGGGAACAGACAACCAAAATTAATCACTGAGGAAAAAAAGAGTGTGAAGACAGGTATCTTTAATCTAAGTGGAAATCTTTTAAAGGGACAGTCTAGGCCAAAATAAACTTTCATGATTCAGATAGAGCATGCAATTTTAAACAATTTTCCAATTTAATTTTATCACCAATTTTGCTTTGTTCTCTTGGTATTCTTAGTTGAAAGCTTAACCTAGGAGGTTCATATGCTAATTTCTTAGACCTTGAAGGCCACCTCTTTTCAGAATGCATTGTAACAGTTTTTCACCACTAGAGGGTGTTAGTTCACGTATTTCATATAGATAACACTGTGCTCGTGCATGTGAAGTTATCTGGGAGCAGGCACTGATTGGCTAAACTGCAAGTCTGTCAAAAGAACTGAAATAAAGGGGCAGTTTGCAGAGGCTTAGATACAAGATAATCTCAGAGGTTAAAAGTATATTATTATAACTGTGTTGGTTATGCAAAACTGGGGAATGGGTAATAAAGGGATTATCTATCTTTTAAAACAATAACAATTCTGGTGTAGACTGTCCCTTTAACTAAAGAAGAGGAAAAAGTATTAAAAAAGGGATTATCGTTTGTCCCCACAACTAAATTAAATAAATTCGAACATTTAATTCATATTAATCAGTTTGTCAGGAAATTATCGTTGAAAAAATACTTTATCAAAAATCCAATTACAAGAAATAATGACAAATCTATAGATATAACAAAACAACAATATATACATACAGGGTTAAGACCCAAATCCACATTCTTTCTGATTTTTACAGAATCTTTTGAGAAACTAGTAAAACAAGATTTGGAAAAATTAAATATAGAGAAAAACAAATATATTAATTGGAACCTCAATAAAAAAAAGAGAGAAGATCTAAAAAATCTACAATCTAGAAAATAAATAGTGATAAAGCAGGCCGATAAGGGAGGAGGTACGATAATCATGAGCAATACATATTATTTACAGGAAGCAAACAGATTATTAGGAGATAAGATAACATATAAAAAATTGAAAAATGATCCAGGGGATAACTATTATGCACAATTAAAATCTTTATTGGATGATGCACTGAAAGATCAACTGATTGACAATTCAGAATATACATTTCTTTTAAATAAACATTTTAGGACCCCAATTTTTTATTTTTTACCGAAAATCCACAAAAATCTCACAAATCCCCCTGGCCGTCCCATAATTTCTGGTATAGATTCGATCACATCCAACTTATCCCAATATGTAGATTATTTCCTGCAAGAGTATGTTAAGAAACTCCCTTCATATTTATCAGATTCCACCCATTTTCTAAATACTATACAAGATATTGAATGGGCCAATAATTTGTTGTTAGTCACTTGTGATGTCAGTGCATTATATACCAGTATAGATTATACATTGGGGATATTAGCCATCAGTGAATTTTTAAAAAAGGATGAAACTATGAATGATATCCAGGGGCGATTTATTGTACAATGTATAGACTTTATATTAAAGAAAAATGATTTCAGGTTTGAAGACATCTTCTATTTACAAATTCAAGGAATGGCAATGGGCACAATGTTCGCACCCAGTTATGCCAATTTATTCATGGGTAAAGTTGAGGAAGAAATCATCTATTCCTCCCTTTGGGGTGCGAACCTTGTGCTCTACAAAAGGTATATAGACAATCTTTTTATTATATGGAAGGGTGATATAGAACTTTTAGATATATTTATTGAAGAAATCAACACTAATAAATATGGTTAAAAATTTACATATGAATACAGCAAACAAAGTATTGGTTACCTGGATATCGAGTTGTAAATCAGGAATGAGAGAATAGAGACAAAGACACATTTTAAAAAAGTTGATTCCAACAACTACATAGATTATAGTAGCTGCCATCATGAAAACTGGAAAAAGAATATCCCTAAAGGGCAAAAACTAAGAGTTAGAAAAAATGCTCAAATTTAAACACATTTGATGAACAAGCAAAAACACTAGTAGATAAATTTGAAGAAAAAGGATATGATATCACTAAAATTAATGCAACAATTGAAGAGGTAAAACAAATAGATAGAAACACATTATTGCCTAAGAGAGAGAAGCAGGAAAGAAGAAAAAGTCTAGCAGATAAAAAATTAGGAATACCCTTTATTACAAATTATTCAATACAACGTAAGATGTTTAAAAGAATAGTCAACAAACATTGGCATCTACTACTAAAAGATCCTATTATAGGTAATTCCCTGGAAGAGAAACCTAAATTTATCTATAGAAAGGCTAAGAATTTTAAAACTATACTAGCACATAGTGAATATCACACTAAAAAGAATAAGAACTCAATTGGATATTTAGCAGGGTCTAAAGTAAAAGGCTTCTTCCCCTGTTATAGTTGCAAATCTTGCAAATTTATCAACAAAATAAAAAGTATCAAATCATAAAAAAATGGAAAAACAACCACAATTCAGGAAATAATTAAATGTACAGATAAAAATATAATTTAGATGATACAGTGTGAATGTAATTTAAGATACTTTGGACAAACTAGTGGTAAACTGAGAGACCGAATTAGAGAGCATATACTAGCTATAGAACACAAAAGAGAAGATACTACTCTCTATAGGCATTTTAAGGAGAAACATAACAGTTAAGTGGAAACGATGAAATATTGGGGGATATTTAAAATAAAGATGGATAGTAGAAGAGGTAATATAGAACAAAAACTTCTAAAAAAAGAAGCTGAATACATTTATAACTTTGGAACCTTATCACCTACAGGTTTAAACAGCGAACTAGATTTAAATAGCCTGATTTGATAAAATGTTTAACTAAGGATTCATACAAAATTAAGAAAAAAGATTGGATTCTTCAAATAGATAGTTTGATTTACCCTGAAATAGTGAATATCACCTAATTAATAAAATTCAAACCCTCCCCCCTCCCCTTTTGAATAAAAGATATTCAAATATGTATAAAGGTATACATTACGAAAATATACCCATCATAGTTCAAGATTCTATATGAATGATATATTATATATAAATTTTGTTAATATATGATCAATCGGATATTTATAAGATATCTTCCATGTACTCTATATCCTCACTGATTAATTATTCATAGCACTGACTATATACCATACTTCACATAGAATGTATATTGTGACATAGAATTAGCTAAGCTAACATTTTTAAGGTCAGACTAAACTTTATATTAAAATAGATGACGGCAAATAAATTTTATGAATATTTTTAATGGATTCTTAATATCTTGTATAATTGAACACAAAAAACATATATGTATTTTTTACAGATGTATTATGTAAATACCTGATATACATATACTTGTCATACATTATTTATCTAGGTGACTTTTAATAATATGAATGACCAAGCATCAACAAATGTGAAATGAGATAATTCATATAGTGATGAATAAAACTCTGTTCTGAAAATAGCACTATAAATAAATATAAGCTGCCAAATACACAATGTTTACTATGAGCCAATTGAAAAGATACAGATTAAAACCAGAATGGAAAGAGTTAAATGGATATGGTATATAAGAGCACACCGAGAACTATGGGATATCTTGATAAAGGCTTGCAAGAGCCGATACGCGTGGATACTACCCTATAGTTCTATTCAAAGAATCTGGTCCAATACCAGAAATAACCCAAAAGTGAGAGGAAATGTTAAAAAAAATACACTTTTTCATCCCAATAAGAAAAAAATAAGAGAAGTCTCAAACCTGAAATGTTCTGCATGCACATTACTTACCTAGGTACCCCCTAAAAAAGAATTAGGACCAAGACCAGCCCCTTCCCATTATAAATTGATCCTGAAAATTGAACTTTCAGTGATCTTGATTACATTAGGACTTAAATTCTAATTCTATTGAACAAGAATGTGCATGTACCTTGTAATGTGCTCTAGACATCAGTTTTTGTTCCAAAGAGCTAGGGCCATCCTGAGCTGAGATAGAAAGGTATAACCAACATTTGTTGTGTACCATGACACAAAGATGTCTGCCGTGGTTTAACCAAGTAAAATAAAATGTAAAAACGGGTTGTTTTGCAATACCAATACATAGAGGTAATCCCTCAAAAAAAGACCACTTGAGCAGTATTGACACTTTTGTAAAAAACTAAATAAAAAAATGGCATCTATATAAATACATTTCTCATGTTGTAAAAAAAAAGAAGTACACAACAATATAGTTACCGTAAGTGACTCGGTAATACTTATTTTTATTTACTATTTTATGTCTTTGAGAACTGCCCTTGTTTGAATAAACTGATAAGACTATGAGGTATATTTACCAAGCAGCGGATACAGCTTATTCTGAGCGGAAAAAGGAGTTAAGAAGCAGCGGTCACTCCTTAACTCATCCGCCACCTTTTAGGATACGATCGGGATGATTGACACCCTCTGCTAGCGGATGATTGGCCAAGAATGTGCAGGGGACAGCATTGCACAAGCATTTCTTGTAAAATGCTTGTGCAATGATAAATGTCAACAGCTTATGCTGTCAGCATTTAGCGATGTCGGGCGGACATGATTCGCTACAGCGAATCATGTCTGCCCTTTATTTGATAAATCGGCCCCTATATATTTTCTAAGCATTTTACTGTTTGAGTTTTCTGTAACCTTTCTTATTTAAAGGGATTATCTAGTCAAAATTAAACTTTCATGATTCGGATAGGGCGTTTCATTTTAGACAACTTTCCAATTTACTTTTATCATCAAATTTGCTTTGTTCTCTTGGTATTCTTTTTTGAAAGTTAAAGCTAGGTAGGCTCATATGCTAATTTTTAATCCCTTGAAGGCCACCTATCTCAGTACAGTTTGATAGTTTTTCACAGCTAGACAGCGCTAATTCATGTGAGCCATATAGATAACATTGTGCTCACTCCCGTGGAGTTATTTATTAGTCAGCACTAATTGGCTAAAATTCAAGTCTGTCAAAAGTATTGAAATAAGGGGGCAGTCTGCTGAGGCTTAGATAAAAGGTAATCACAGAGGTAAAAAGTATATTAATATAACTGTGTCGGTTATGCAAAATGGGGCATTGGGTAACAAAGGGATTTTCTATCTTTTTAAACAATAACAATTCCGGAGTAGATTATTTAATTATTGTGTTTTACATTTTTTTTTTTATAATTAATTCATATGTTAAAGTAATGTATTTATATTTTAAATATGTTTTCTCATTTGTCCATATCTTCTGGATTATTTTCTTACATTCAACATCTGCTGCATCTCCTAATTCCTATTTGATTTTTTAAATTGTCTTTCTCCCTGACTCCCTCTCCATAAAAGCAACTGTGCCCAATAACTCTACAATCTAGGAATAAATATACTAATATAGCAATATCAGTCTTCAGAAACAAGCAAGTTTCAATAAAAATTTGTGCATAGAAACAGACCTTGATCTAACTTCAAGCTATCCCATATTTAGACTGAAAACGAGTGGGAGATATTCACCACCTTTCTTTAATTTAATCCGGATTATTCAGTAACTAAAGATTAAATATATTTTCCATATTATTAAAAAAAAAATCAAGTGACTTTAATTGTATAAATACCTGCGAACAAAGATAAAGATAAAAACATGTTCAACACGTTTAAAATAAAAGTTCTTTAAAATCTAAGCTTTTGTTCCAATCAGCTTTATTGAGAATCAATGACACCATATAAAGACCTATCTGATCATGGAATGGACAGTTTAACTCTAGTGATAGAAATCATGTTTTTCCTTAAAATAGAAAATAAAACTTCATTAGCAACAATAAAGCAAAAACAAACAAATAAAAGCAAATATCCATAGCTTAAATATTCAAGAAACATATTAAGCAACTGTGAGAAATAGGAATAGGTAATTTAGCAAACATCTGTCTCCTTCTAATGTGTGTTAAAGATATTTGAAATGCAGTTCTCACAGCAGTACAAGAGAAAAACAACTGGTTGCAAGCTGCTTCTATATAGATTTCTCTCACCTGAGTTACACGTGCAGGTACAAATTATAATATAAAACAACTGATTAATAGTACGCATATTTTTAAATAGTTTGCTACCAACATACACAGAATACACGTGTCATATTGTTAAAACAAACTACTTATAGTAAATTTTCCTAAAGTGAAATCGATGTTGTTTGTTTTCATTATTTTGCATTGCTTAAAGGCCAATATCTGCTAAGCACATAATAATAATAATAATAATAATAATAATAATAATATATAAATGTATGGATTATGGTCCAGTGCCTTACCAACTCAGCTTATGCAATAATGCCAATATAAACTTTACTTACAAAGCAAAGTAGGGTCAGAACTGGGTCTCATAACTCCTTTACCCTTGAATTTTAATGGGATTCTTGGATACTCTCTTCATTGGTTTGTAAGCCGGTAATGATGACTTTACATTTTTTTCTTTATTTTTTCCCCTGAATAATCCATAAATAAAATGAAAAAAAAAAAAACTCTCACTATTATCAGAATAAAGTTTCCCATAGCAATAGACTCCAAAATGTTCTTGGATAATCTCAGATCAAATATGAGATAAAAAAATACAATAATGAATGCTGATTCCAAATGTGCCAAAAAAAGAGGTTGTCACAAAGTAATCAGTTTAAAATTAATACTTTAGCTTTATTATCAAACTGTGTGGTCATAAAAATTATGCACCCTGAGGGGATATACTATATCAAAATATCTTGGACTATTACCAAAACAATCTGTTCACTGAGTGTTAAAGTTGAATAAATCACACAGATTTTCCTCTGCTAACGCTGAGATACAGTTTATTGTTTGTACGTTTGTACCACTAAACACTTCTTAAAGTGAGACTCTTCTTTACATAATTATATGGCAGTAGATAGAATTACATTGATTTTAATACTGCCGACTGTGCTCAAACAAGGTATTTGGATATCATAGCTATAGATTATTTATCTTGGAGAGATGGGATTTTAATACAAGGAAAATAATTTATTCATTTAAAAAACAATACCCTTTAGGGATCTAACATATGGATGTTCAATTAAAATTCCTTTTAATAACGAGTCATCAGTATTCACATTTAAGTAGCTGATCAAACAATTTATTTCATACTCAAAACTGCAACCGCATGTTCAACCCAATGTCAAAACATAGTTACCTAAAAAGTTAATATTATACTTTTCAATGAAGGGGAGTTATGAGTAATTTACATAACTACAAAGGTTTGGCATTTCTTATAAAATCCACTGGCCAGCTTCAATGTAATAGATATTGTGTGATCTGATAATGTGACTTAATAGTCATGAAAGATCAGGTGCAAAATATGCTTACTGAGGTACGGCAGGTTTTGTTCCTAAGTTTTATTTGGAGTGAATATCTCATTTAAGATGAAAACTCTGTGAAAGAAAATCACGCAGACTGGGATCTCTGTGTCCCAGCTCACTGGTCCCTGTTTTGGGTACAATTAACACAGGCTCCCTAGTGTCCACGACGGATAGGATAAAAAAGCTCAGGCTTCCGAAAAGTGCAATTTTGTTTATTTAAAACAGAGTAAAAACTAAGGGTGCAAACATTCACCCAAAGTGCATAAAAACAGTGCAAATTACAGATTGCAACGCGTTTCTCTGCTGTGCCTTTGGTATCTTTAGATATAAAGTTAATGCATGATGATGGTTCATTTATTTTTTTCCTAATCCCCAGGATGAAATATTTTCAAATGTTTGTTAGAATGGTGAAGTTAATTATCTGTGCTATAAATACATATTTTAGGCTCACTGTATTTAAACACCTAAGAGGTAAAGCAACATTAACGGGGCACTAAAATAAAAATTAAACTTTCATGATTCAGCTAGAGCATACAAATTTAAACAACTTTTCAATTTATTTCCATGATCAATTTGTGCTCAGTCTTTTTATATACATACCTTCTGATGCACCAGCTTCTACTGAGCATGTGCAAGAATTAACAAGGTATGTGTAATTGAGTCTATAATTGACTGATGGCTGTCACATGATACAGTGGGCAGGGAAATGGAAGCAATCTTTGAAATTTCTCAGAAAAATGATAGTGATTTGAAATTCAAATTAAGTGCTGTAGAAGTACTTTTTTATTATGCGTTGCATGTTATATAATTACACTGTATTTAATGGTTGTTTAAAGTCACCTTTTACACACTCAGAATGATCTTTTATGATGCAGTTATTTGTCTAGTCATTTTAAAATAAGAAATTGACAGTCTTTCTTTTTGGCTGAATGTCTATAAGAAACCTTAAAGGGATAGTAAACCGACATTTTTTTTCTTTCATGATTTAGATAGAGCATGCAATTTTAAGCAACTGTATGATTTACTCCTATTATCAATTTTTCTTTGTTCTCTTGCTATCTTACTTTGAAAAAGTAGGCATCTAAGCTAAGGAGCCAGACAATTTTTGGTTCAGACCCTGGACAGCACTTGTTTATTGATGGGTGCATTTAGCCACCAATCAGCAAGCACAACCCAGGTTGTGAACCAAAAATGGGCCGGCATCTAAACTTACATTCTTGCTTTTCAAATAAAGATAGCAAGAGAATGAAGAAAACTTGGTAATAGGAGTACATTAGAAAGTTGCTTAAAATGGCATGCTCTATCTGAATTTATGAAAGAAAACTTTGGGTTTAGTGTCCCTTTAAAAAACTTCTCTTTTACATTTATGTGTGTTTACCCAGAGTGAGTGATTTATATACTTAACTCAGATGTATTGACTAATTAATTGGAATATCTAGAAAATTACACCAATAATCTTCAGAGTTGTTGAAAGGCAAACTAAAAACTGTACTACACACTAACATCTAGACAGGATCAACATAAAATCACACAAGGTATCTATGTGTAGCCGTCAATCAGCAGCTACCGAGCCTATTTAGATATTTTTTTAACCCCTTAATGACCGCAGCACTTTTCCATTTTCTGTCCGTTTGGGACCAAGGCTATTTTTACATTGTTGCGGTGTTTGTGTTTAGCTGTAATTTTCCTCTTACTCATTTACTGTAACCACATATATTATATACCGTTTTTCTCGCCATTAAATTGACTTTCAAAAGATACCATAATTTTCATCATATCTTATAATTTACTATAAAAAACATTTTAAAATATGAGGAAAAAATGGAAAAAAACACATTTTTTCTAACTTTGACCCCCAAAATCTGTTACACATCTACAACCACCAAAAAACACCCATGCTAAATAGTTTCTAAATTTTGTCCTGAGTTTAGAAATACCCAATGTTTACATGTTCTTTGCTTTTTTTGCAAGTTATAGGGCCATAAATACAAGTAGCACTTTGCTATTTCCAAACCACTTTTTTTCAAAATTAGCGCTAGTTACATTGGAACACTAATATCTTTCAGGAATCCCTGAATATCCATTGACATGTATATATTTTTTTTAGAAGACATCCCAAAGTATTGATCTAGGCCCATTTTGGTATATGTCATGCCACCATTTCACCGCCAAATGCGATCAAATAAAAAAAATTGTTCACTTTTTCACAAATATTTTCACAAACTTTAGGTTTCTCACTGAAATTATTTACAACTTATGCAATTATAGCATAAATGGTTGTAAATGCTTCTCTGGGATCCCCTTTGTTCAGAAATAGCAGACATATATGGCTTTGGCTTTGCTTTTTGGTAATTAGAAGGCTGCTAAATGCCCCTGCGCAAAATACGTGTATTATGCCCAGCAGTGAAGGGGTTAATTAGGGAGCATGTAGGGAGCTTCTAGGGTTAATTTTAGCTTTAGTGTAGTGTAGTAGACAACCCCAAGTATTGATCTAGGCCCATTTTGGTATATTTCATGCCACCATTTCACCGCCAAATGCGATCAAATTAAAAAAAACGTTAATTTTTTCACAATTTTAGGTTTCTCACTGAAATTATTTACAAACAGCTTGTGCAATTATGGCACAAATGGTTGTAAATGCTTCTCTGGGATGCCCTTTGTTCAGAAATAGCAGACATATATGACTTTGGCGTTGCTTTTTGGTAATTAGAAAGTCGCTAAATGCTGCTGCGCATCACACGTGTATTATGGCTAGCAGTGAAGGCGTTAATTAGGTAGTGTGTAGGGAGCCTCCCACCTGACACATCCCACCCCCTGATCCCTCCCAAACAGCTCCCTTCCCTCCCCCACCCCACTATTGTCCCCGCCATCTTAAGTACTGGCAGAAAGTCTGCCAGTACTAAAATAAAAGATTTTTTTTTTTTTAAAGAAAAAAAAAAAGCATATTTACATATGCTGTGTTTAGGATCCCCCCTTAGCCCCCAACCTCCCTGATCCCCCCCAAAACAGCTCTCTAAGCCTCCCCCTCTGCCTTATTGGGGGCCATCTTGGGTACTGGCAGCTGTCTGCCAGTACCCAGTTTGCACAATTAAATGTTTTTTTTTTTTTTTTAGTTTTTTTTTTTCTGTTGTGTTATTTCCCCCCCCCCTCATAGATCAACCCCCACCACCTAAATAACGCCTAAGGTTTTTTTTTTTTTAAATTATTGGTCCGACTTTTATTTTGGGACACATTTTTTTCTGTAGTGTAGCGGTCCCCACCCGGTCCCTGCCCGGACTTCCACGCCCACGATCCCGCCCCCCTCCACATGACCAGGGCCATCGATGGCCGCCACCCACCTCCCACACCGGCTCCCACCCACCAACGATACCGGCCATCGATGTCCGGTGCAGAGAGGGCCACAGAGTGGCTCTCTCTGCATCGGATGGCCATCTAAGGTTATTGCAGGATGCCTCCATATCGAGGCATCACTGCAATAACCGGAAAGCAGCTGGAAGCGAGCAGGATCGCTTCCAGCTGCTTTCCACACCGAGGACGTGCAGGGTACGTCCTCAGGCGTTAACTGCCTTTTTTCTGAGGACGTACCCTGCACGTCCTCGGTCATTAAGGGGTTAAATAATATCAAGACAATGAAGCAAATTAGATAATAGAAGTAAATTGGAAAGTTGTTTAAAATTACAAGCTCTTTTCTAAAAGAAAAACTTTGGGTTTCATGTCCCTTTAATGAATTGAAAATTTAAAAAAGGTATTTTAGAATAAAACAAGAAACAAAAATATACAAATAATTACAATAAGTATAATAGGGAAGCTGACAGTTTATAAGCTACAGCATCCAATCAATGAAGCCCCACAAGGGACATATTAAAATTCCATGTTTCAGATAGAGCATGTCATTTCAACTCACTTCTATTATCAAATGTACTTAATTCTCTTGGTATTTGCCATTGAAAAGCATATTTAAATAGGCACAGAGAAGATATTCCTTATTGAAGCCAGCTGCTGATTGGTAGCTACATAAATATGTCTCTTGTCATTAGAGTGGCAATGGCAATTTTTAATGGACTGGAAAGCTGAAGAAAGGAAACAAAGTGGTATAAATAGTGCTGTGCATTTTACTGGTCATCATCTCTTAACTTGCCAGCTAATTCAATGATCTACATACAGAGAGTGTGTTAAGATGCACATTCTGCAAGTTTATATCCTTTACATATCCCAAGCCTTTTCAGTCCTACTGAATCCCATCAAAACAAAGAATCTGCTTTTCTAAGGTATCTTTCTTATTGGGTGCTACTTTGTGGGATTTACCTCCATAAGGTGAGCTGCAATCTCTCTAGTTTGCCCCGTGCTGAATGTCTCTTGTGGCTTCCTTTGGTAAATGCAGGTGACATCCCATGGGAAACAGATTCAATCTTATAAAATAATTGGGCAGCTGATTTTTTTCCGACTTATAAAAACAGAAACAAGAATGCACAAGAGCAAGCATAAAGTCTAACAATATGGGGGAAGTAGAGAAGGTTGAGCGAGAGGCTATTCTAGGTAATGAAAATTTGTTTTTACATGAGTTACCCTCCTGAGCTTGAACTGTGATTGCACAGAAATTTTTTCCATAGTAACTAAAAAGGTAGAACTGTAAATTCTTATTACTATTATTATAATTATTATTAGTAGTAGTATTAATAATAATCGGCTAGATTTCCGAGTTTTGCGTTACGGTTTTAACTAAAAAAACTGTAATGCAGCCATCTCGAGTTGTGTCCGTATAGCTATACCGCAAGCATTTTAGTCTGTAACGCAACGTTAATCCCGCACTCTATAGCGCTGGTATTAAAGGTTGTGCGGTGAGGCTAAAATGCTTGCATTACAGCCTATACTGACACGATCCATACCGCCATCTGAAAGCAGTAGTTATGGATTTTGTGTAACAACGTTTCACAAAACTCATAACTAAACTGTTACAAAGTACACTAACACCCATAAACTAACTATTAACCCCTAAACCAAGGCCCTCCCAGATCGCAAACACTATTTAAAACTATCTAACCCTTAATCTGCCACCCGCCCACATCCCCGCCACTATAATAAAGTAATTAACCCCTATCCCGCCGCTCCCTGACACCACCGCCACTAACTAAACCTATTAACCCCTAAGCCGCCAACAGTAAAACCCACTACCCAACCAACCCCCCAAAATAAAAAACCTAACTCTAACAAAAACCTAAGCTACCCTTTGCCCTGAAAAGGGCATTTTTATGGGCATTGCCCTTAAAAGGGCATTCAGCTCTTTTACATTGCCCTGAAAAGGGCATTCAGCTCTTTTAAAAAAGCCCAAACCCCAAAAAAGTTAAAAAAAACCTAACACTAACCCCGAAGATCCACTCACGGTTTCTGAAGTCCGGACATCCATCATCATCCAGGTGGCGAGAAGTCTTCATCCAGGCAGCGAAAAGTTTTCATCCAGATGGCATCTTCTATCTTCATCCAGGCAGCATCTTCTATCTTCATCCCGGCGGTGCAGAGCGGATCCATCCTTGAAGATATCCGGCGCAGAGCGTCCTCTTTATACGGTCACCGCCGTACACTGGATCTTCAATGCAAGGGAGCCTTTTCAAAATGGCGTTTGATTCTTGAAATTCAAATCAGCCAATAGGATGAGAGCTACTAAAATCCTGTTGGCTGTTAAAAACAGCCAATAGGTTGAGAGCTAATGAAATTCTATTGGCTATTCAAATCAGCCAATAGAATTTCAGTAGCTCTCATCCTACTCTCATCCGGCCTTCAGAAACTGTGAGTGGATCTTCAGGGATTAGTGTTAGGGTTTTTTTTAAACTTTTTTTGGGTGTTTTTTTTAGATTCCTTTAGGGCAATGCCCTACAAAAGGCCATTTTAAGGGCTATTGGTAGTTTATTGTAGGCTAGGGGTTTTTTTTATTTTGGGGTGCTTTTTTATTTTTATAGGGCTATTAGATTAGGTGTAATTGTTTTTATTTTTGATAATTTCATTTGTTATTTTTTGTAATTTAGTGTTTGTTATTTTTCGTAATTTAGTATTTTTATTTTTAGTATAATAGTTTAGTATAATACTTATGTTATATTTTAAGATAGGGATATTGTAATTTTAATATAACGTTAGGGGGTTGTTAAGTTTAGAGGTTAATAGTTTGCTTTAGTTTTTGTGATGTGGGGGGCTGGCGGTTTAGGGGTTAATAGGTTTATTTAGTGGCGGTGATATGGGAGGCCAGAGGTTTAGGGGTTATTAACTTTTATTAGTGACGGCGATGTCGGGGAGTGGCGGAATAGGGGTTAATAACTTTTATTAGTGGCGGCAATGTCGGGAGAGGCAGATTAGGGATTGACAACTTTATTTCTGTGTCGGCAATGTTGGGAGCGGCAGATTAGGGGTGAATAACTTTATTTAGGTGGTGGCAATGTCAGGGGTAGCAGATTAGGGGTGTGTAGAGTTGGGGCTCATGTTAGGGTGTTAGGTTTAAACGTAACTTTTTTTTCCCCATAGACATCAATGGAGTTGCATTATGGTGATCGCCATTCCGCACTTCAGGTGTTAGTTTTTTTTCTAACACCTTCTCCCCATTGATGCCTATGGGGAAAGCGTGCGCAAGCACGTATTCTCAGCCCTTGTATTTTGTGCGGTATGGAGCTTATCGCCACCATATTGCACGCACAAGGAAGCTTTTCTGAAACTTGTAATGGCAGCGCTATGGAGGGTGAAATAATGCAACTTTTGTTACCCTCTATAGCGCAAAACTTGTAATCTAGGCAATTATTATTAATAATAATAATAATAAGCTAGTTATTGACCCTTTCTACAAGAGAACCATCTATAGATTTCAGATTTACAAGTTAATGAACTTTAAAGGGACAGTAAACAATTAAAATTCACTTTCATAATTGTTCAGCAAATGCACAATTTAGAGGCATAAGTTTCGCCTTTGGAGAAAAAAAAAAGATCTCTATGCTTAGACCCGCATAGGTCCTATGATGTACACTTTACAGCCTTCCTTTATGTCACTGCATTTTATAAAAATAAATGTGTCACAGGGTTGCTCTCTAAATCCAACCCACTTGATCTTGCTGTTTGCCTTAATGTAGTGGTATCCTCCCATGATAGAAAACTCTTTCAGTAGCTTTATCTATTTTATGAAGCTAGATAAATGAGAACATCCAGTATCTATAACCAAAAGTTGTCTACAATGCCATAAATATCACCTCCTCTAGAGTAACATAATGGTCTCCTTGATGTTTCTGGATTTTATAATAGCCACTTATATGGAATCATTTTCTATTCTATCATTTCATTTTTTATAATTTAAAGAAAGCTATTATAGAATACATTTAATCCGACTGATTTTTCTGCTTGTTCATATGTAAATTATAAATACAAAATGAAACATATTGCTATAATTTATTTCTGTATTCCACAGAGCTCAATATATGATCATTGTGTTATAGAGAAAAATAGATATGTGCATGATTGAAAAATTTGTTTAGTTTCGGATCGATTCAGAGTTTTTCGAATTTCATTTCGGATCGATTTGAATTCGGAAAACTTCGAATTAATTAGTTTCGGATTCATTCGGATTCGAAAAAATTCGGCTGGATTCGGTTCGATTCGGTTCGGTTCGGAAATTCGGAATTTCGGTATGTGTGCTGTGTATTAGACTAGTATTATGTACTGTATATTAGGTGTAACCCATAGCAGAGTGATATAACCTAATATACTGTACAATACTAGTGTAATCCATGGCCATAAATTTACCGAATAAATCCGAACTAATTCGGATTTATTCGGTAAATTTGGCAGTATTTTAATTCGGAAATTCGGTTCGTTCCGAATCTCCGAATTTGCCGAATTTGCCGAATTTCAGAATCAATCCGAAACGAATTGCACATATCTAGAGAAAAATACAATTAGTCTTGATACTGTAATTGATACTGGCTAATGAAGTGCTCTACTCTGAAGAAGTTATAATCTAGGTTAGGGTTGAGTTACACACAAAATGAAGGGGCTGCTTAATTGAGCTTTGAAATGGCTTGTAGTTGCAGCAGCAATCAAAAAGGCAGCTGTAAGTTTATATTGGTGTGTAATATGGGGATTTGTGATGAACATTTAGAAGGTAAGTTTGTATGCATCTATGAACAGTTTTAAAATAGAAATTTAAGGTGGGAAATGATCTGACCAGGTGAGATACAGAGTCCCATAGAGTAGGTGCAGCTGGACGAGATGATGAAGGAAAGGAAAAGACGTAGGTCATAGGTAAGTCAAAGAGAAGAGTTGGGAGATCTGGAGATGAGTGTTGAAATATCATCAAGTACAAGATTGTTTTGAGCTTTCTACGTTAGGGTAAATATTATGAATTTGATTTAGTAGGGTATAGGGAGCCAAGGTTGGTATTGACAAAAAGAAACAACTGATACTGGTAACCGAGTAATGTGAATTAGTCTGGCATTGGCAAACATCATATATTGGAGGGGACAGATGGGTGTTGGGAATGCCAGTAAAAAGTAGTTTTCAGTGATCAATGCAATGCATGTGAGTTCATTAATATTTTGGAAAAGATGATTCTATAAATGTTGAGAAGATAAAAGTGCCAAGATTAGTTGAGTGCTTGAATATGAGGAGTGAAGGAGTTCTGGGTTTTGTGACTCTGACCTGTGACTTGGGTAAAAGGTGGTGATTATTGAGAAGAAGAAGCTCAATTTTTTAGATACTGAGCTGTAAGGAAATTGCTTGAGTAAAGTAAGTGATTGAGCGAGTATTCTTTCAGCTTGTATAACTCATTGCACACTTAATTTAGAATGTGATGAGGAGAAGAGTGTATTTTTATAACTTATTTTATTCTATTTAAATCCATAATTTGGGGATGTTTCATTTTTGGAAGAAAGATACAGAACAGATAATAGATGTATAGATAGGTATGTATACTGTGCAGTGCATGGCAAAGCTATTGGTTAAAAACATATGTAATGGCAAGAAAATGAATTATATACATGTCTGCACAGGAATGTGTTTTAGTAAAATGTATTCATCAGGTTGGCAAAAAATCGTGAAAGACAGAAAAGTAGGAAGGAGACTGGTCTCTTTGCCAAAAACAGAAAAGTCATCAGACAAACTAACATCATTTTCAAAACACCAGTGATTTTTAATAAAAACATTTTAAAGGCAGTTTTTAATTTTCATGCTTAATTCCATAGTTCCCATGTTATAGTAAACTAAGATTGATATCTTAAACTTGGATATTATTTTTCTTGTAGATTATTTTTATTCCCATTAGATTTATTCTCTGATATTGTGAATTCTTGTTATTTCTTTGTGCCAGTGTCCTTGGAGGGAAAACTATAAGCAAATCTTAAGAGTTTACGTCTCAGTTCTTTGTAACGAGAGAGTTGCAGATCTAGCCAGATAATTAACAATAAAAAGAATTGGCAATAATAATCATTGCTGGCAGTTTTGAATTTACTTTCACATTAATGTAATTGTTTTAGCTATTTTAATTTTTTTATTATTATTATTTTTTATTAATATTTGAGCAATTTTCAGTAGCCTGATTTAACCTGCATATAAGTATACAAGCTTCACAAGAATATTTTATATTTCAGGTATAAAACCCCCCACAATATGTAAACACATTCACGTAGAGGACATTATTATTATTAATATTTATCTATTTGTAATACGCTACCGAATTACCTATAATGTATTTATATTTATAGAAAATGTAGATCAATATATGTTAACTACACCAACATTATTTGCTTAGCAAAATAAGTGGAATCTTTAATTGAACAATATTGTACTTTATGTATTTTGATACATTTTATCCCTAGGCATCTGCAAAACTTTGCATTTTCTGCACACAGTATAAAAGTACAAAGGGAAAGCCTCTGAAGTGACTTGTTTACTGTCAAGTATAGCATATTACAACATCCCCATTTTTGCAGCACTATTCAAGGCAATCTTTTTATAAAAAATCAACCTTAAAAGGGCTCTGAAACATTCTGGGCTTGATTATAAGTGGAATGTAAAAATGTTAGCTTGAGAGCAATCAATATCACTTCCATTTTTGCACTCATATTACAGGTCCAAAGTTATTTTTTATTGGTCAAACGATAATCTAGTGCAAGCTAATATCTGCATGTCGGATAGCGCGGGTGTAGTAAATCCATCAAATAATAGCATGAACAATCTGCTCAAGTATGTGAGTTTTTCATTTATTTCTGTGCTATACAGCTTCAATTAAACAATTCATACATGCACACACACATGCACACGCACAAATGCACACACATTTACACACACATACACTCACACATGTAAACATACACACATACACACACATACACATGAACACACACATACACATGCACACACATACACACACACACACATACACATGCGCACAAATACACACACATAAACATGCACATGCACACACATGAATACACACACATACATATAAACAGACACATGTAAACATACGCATGCACACACACACACATACACACACATGCACACACACACACATACATGCACACACACATGTAAACATACACTTGCACACACACACGTGTAAACATACACATACACACACATAGGCACACATATACACACACACATGTAAACATGCACACATACACACACGTGTAAACATACACATGCACACATACATGCACACATACACATGCACACACATACACAAACACATATATGTACACACATATGCACACACACGTGTAAACTTACACATACACACACGTGTAAACTTACACATGCACACACATACACACATGCATACACACACACACACACATACACACACATGTAAACATACACATGCACACAAATACACACATGTAAACATACACATGCATACACACATGCACACACACACATGTAAACATACACATGCACACAAATACACACATGTAAACCTACACATGCACACATGCACACACACATATGCATGCACACACACATGCACACACACATGTAAACATACACACACACATGTAAACATACACATGCACACAAAAACACACATGTAAACCTACACATGCACACATGTACACACACATGCGCACACACACATGCACACAAATACACACAAGTAAACCTACACATGCAAACATGCGCACACACACATATACATGTACACACACATGTAAACATACACACACATGTAAACATACACATGCATACAAATACACACACACATGTAAACTAGGGAATGGGTAATAAAGGGATTATCTATCTTTTTAAACAATACAAATTCTGGTGTAGACTGTCCCTTTAACTTTACAAATACTAGAGAACATTCATCAGGGATATTACAATCTGTCTTACACATTAGACAACACCTTTCAAGCAGATTTTCACATGGGACTTCTATCTATTTCAACAGCTTTGTTGGGAAGGTTCAATGCTAAAATTTTTGCATTTGCTCATTTCAAATAATATTAAACATAATCATTTTAGAAAGTTTAAAGCATAGCTCAAATCACATCTATGATTGCAATTAAGCATTTAGGTGTTTAAAATTGTAATTATAAAGTTCATAAATTACATAAATTTGTTAATTGGGAACGTCATGAACTATTTGAGCATAATCAATAGCGATTCTATTATTGCACTCATATTTTCTTTTTTTATCAAGCTATAATATTGGGTGCTCTAACGTCTGCATGTTGGATAGCATGGGTACACTAAATCCTCAGATACTTCTATGGTGGCAAAGAGTAAAATTAAAGGGATACTAACCCCAAATTATTTATTTCATGATTCAGCTAGAGCATGCAATTTTAAGCAACTTTCTAATTTACTCCTATTATCAATTTTTCTTTGTTCTCATGTTATCTTGGTTTAAAAAAAGCAGTAATGAAAGGTTAGGAACTGGTCCATTTTTAGTTCAGCACCTGGGTAGTACTTGCTGATTGGTTTGCAACATTTAGCCACAAATCAGCAAGTGCTACTCAGGTGCTGAACAAAAAATGGTCCAGCTCTAAAGCTTACAGTACTGCTTTTTCAAATCAAGATAGCATGAGAACAAAGAAAAATTGATAATAGGAGTAAATTAGAAAGGTGCTTAAAATCTCATGCTCTATCTGAATCATGAAAGAAAAAAATTGGGTTTAGTATCCCTTTAATTTTGGATATCACTCTTGCTTTAAGTCAACGGTGAGCTAAGCTGGTTTATGGACAGATATAAGATAAAGAAGCAGGTATATTTACACAGTGTAGTTCTGTGCTATACTATTATTAATAATATAATTTATGATTACATGATAAATTAATTTCTTCCATGGCGGTGACAGTCCATAAGCCATTATTCCTGCGAAATACCTCTCACAAATACTAGGATGAGGCAAAGATTCCCAAAACTTAAAGAGTCCTTTTAAACCCCTTAAAAAAAGAGGTGCATACTTGAACTTCCAAAATGAAATTCAAAAATAATCACACTAAGTGATATCAACAGGGGCACCACCAGAGTGACATAAATATAAAAACATGAGAAAAAGTTCACAATTTAGTCCGGATATAGAGGGATAATCCACAAATGTTCAGGTACACCGGCAGCTTTTCTTAAGTGTCAGGCAATCCAACATCAATATCCTATAAAACCACCAGAAAAAAATAATAACAATTCTATGAAAAAATAGGGTGGGTCTCGTGAGCGTGGGACAAAATGATTACTCAATGTTTCATTTTTTTTCATGTTGCAAACATATATACAACAATACTTAATGACTAGAAACAGCTGCCTGAAGGATTTTCCTACCAAAGCCTACTTCATAGAAAGCAAAAACATAAAAATGGTAGAATTTAGAAAAAGTATGTAAGGAAAACCAAGTAGCTGCCTTGCAAATTTGATGTCGCAATCTTTAAGGCCCAGGAAGTAGCCACTAACCTAATAGAATGGTCAGTAATACTGTATGTTTAGGAAGAGACTGTTCCACCTTCAATTAAGCCTTATGAATCAAAAGCTTTAACCAAATGGCAAAACAGCTGTAGCCATCAAACCATTCCTTTAACCGGAAAAATGAACAAACTATCTAGAGGATTGCCTAAAATCCTTAGTAGCCTGTAATAAAACTTCAAAGCTCTGACAACATCCAAGTTATGGAGAAACATCACTTTAGAATTCTTAGGATTTTGACAAAATGAAGGAGCAATAATCACATGAAATCACTATCTTAAAAAAAAATCTAAAAATCTATCTTAGTCCTCAAAATTGCCTTATCCTGGTGAAAAACAAGATAAGGAATCTCACAGGAAAGAGCAGACAATTCGGAAACTCTTCTAGCATAAGAAATGGCCGAAAGAGACAAAAACTTCCAGGACAAAAGCTGAATATCCAAATTATGCATAGGTTCAAAAGCAAGACCTGCAAAACTCATAGAACTAAATTAAAATTCCATGGAGGAGAAATTGGTTTAATCCTGACTAAACTATCACAGAAAGAGAAACAATGGCACTACTCACAGATAATAAACGTTCCCCTGTACAAATATTTTGGTAATAATATATTAGGGACTGGTACTTGTACTGGTCATAACTTTTACAAAAAATCAGTAAAGAACTGATGGAAGGGTACAAATATATCACTCATGAACGTTGAAAGATAATATAGAAAAATTTAATAGAATATAACTTTTACTAAATAATATTAAAAACTGGGGGTATACACATAATTTAAAAGAATATGTATGTCTACTGAGGAAAAGCCCTTTTTTTTTTTTTGAACTTTTTTAAAAAACGTCTGTTTTACAGACCCGCTCTCTGTGCTCTTCTGAGCGGGTCTGTTTTTTTTCACACAGCGCATCTGGCCAGCTGTATAGTCACAGCCCGGCCCGACCGCGCCATAACACTAAGTGCAGCTCGCTCCTGCTCTGTCTGACAGCAGGAGCGAGCTGCACTGTGTATGATGGCCCGGCCCAACCGCGCCATCATACACAGTGCAGCTCGCTCCTGCTGTCAGACAGAGCAGGAGCGAGCTGCACTTAGTGTTATGGCGCGGTCGGGCCGGGCTGTGACTATACAGCTGGCCCGATGCGCTGTGTGAATAAAACAGACCCGCTCAGAAGAGCACAGAGAGCGGGTCTGTTTTATTCACACAGCGCATCGGGCCAGCTGTATAGTCACAGCCCGGCCCGACCGCACCATAACACTAAGTGCAGCTCGCTCCTGCTCTGTCTGACAGCAGGAGCGAGCTGCACTGTGTATGATGGCGCGGTTGGGCCGGGCTGTGACTATACAGCTGGCCCGATGCGCTGTGTGAGAAAAAAACAGACCTGCTCAGAAGAGCACAGAGAGCGGGTCTGTAAAATAGCTGTTTTTTTAAAAAAAATCAAAGGGTATATTATGTTTTACAAAGTTTGCGCTAATATAATGTTATATAATTCTGCACTATTATTTTTAAGGTTTACTGACACTTTAATTTAACAAAAACAATTGTACCAGGTAAGTATCTAAGTAACCGTTGATAACACCAATGCTGGAGATACCAGAACATATATACCTTTAATTACCGTGATACCACATATGTACCAGTCTGGAAATACCAGTACCAGTTATCAACGGTAACTTAGATACTTACCTGGCTGATTGGAACAGCCAATAGAATGCCAGCTTAATCCTATTCGCTGATTGGATCAGCCAATATGATTGAACTTCAATCCTATTGGCTGATTGCATCAGCCAATAGGTTTTATTCTACCTTAATTCCGATTGGCTGATAGAATTCTATCAGCCAATCGGAATTGAAGGGACCCCATCTTGGATGACGTCACTTAAAGAAACCATCATTTAGTAAGAAGACTTCGTTGGAAGAGGATGCTCCACGCCGGATGTCTTGAAGATGGATCCGCTCGGCGCCGGATGGATGAAGATAGAAGATGCCATCTGGATGAAGACTTCTGCCCGTCTGGAGGACCACTTCGCCCGGCTTGGATGAAGACTTCTCCTGGCTTCGCTGAGGACTTCGGCCCAGTTGGATGAAGACTTCTCCCGGTAAGGTGATCTTCAAGGGGTTAGTGTGTTAGGTTTTTTTAAGGGGGTATTTGGTGGGTTTTAGAGTAGGGTTGGTTGTGTGGGTGGTGGGTTTTAATGTTGGAGGGGATTTGTAATTTTTTTTACAGGTAAAAGAGCTGATTACTTTGGGACAATGCCCCGCAAAAGGCCCTTTTAAGGGCTATTTGTAATTTAGTGTAGGGTAGGGCTTTTTTTTATTTTGGAGGGCTTTTTTATTTTGTTAGGGGGATTAGATTAGGTGTAATTAGTTTAAAAATCTTGTAATTTGTTTATTATTTTCTGTAATTTAGTGTGGGTTTTTTGTACTTTAGATAATTTTATTTAATTGTATTTAATTGTATTTAATTGTATCTAATTTAGGGAATTAATTAGGTGTTAGTGTAATTTAGGTTAGGTTTTATTTTACAGGTAAATTTGTCTTTATTTTAACTAGGTAGTTATTAAATAGTTAATAACTATTTAACCCCTTAATGACAACTGACGTACCAGGTACGTCAAGCAAAAACTAACTGTTAATGACAATAGACGTACCTGGTACGTCAGTTGTCTTACAGAGTGCTGGAAGCGATCGCAATCGCTTCCAGCAGCTCTCAGGGTATTGCAGTGATGCCTCGATATGGAGGCATCCTGCAATACCTTTTAACAAGCCTCCGATGCAGAGAGAGCCACTCTGTGGCCCTCTCTGCACCGGTAACAATGGTGCTGTTTTCCGGGGGGAGTGTAGAAAGGAGGCGGCAGCGTGCGCGCGTGTGTGCACGTGGGGCACAAGGGGCGCGCGTACGCACGTGGGGCACGCACGTGCACGGGGGCGCGCGCGCACATTAGCCACTGACACCAATGGAAAAAAGTTCAAAATAAAAAGTTAAAAATAAAAAAAGTTCAAAACATTAAAAAAAAATATATATAAAAGGATCTGGGGGGGGGGGGGTACCCAAGTACCCAAGATGGCGGCAATTAAGTAGCAGGGAGGGTTATAGAGCTGTTTGGTGGGGGATCAGGGAGGTTTGGGGCTAAGGCAGGGCTCCATTACAGCTGAATACATTTTTTTAAAAAATAAAATAAAAAAAACTCCTTTTATTTAGTACTGGCAGACTTTCTGCCAGTACTTAAGATGGCGGGGACAATTGTGGGGTGGGGGAGGGAAGAGAGCTGTTTGGGAGGGATCAGGGGGTGGGATGTGTCAGGTGGGAGGCTGATCTCTACACTAAAGCTAAAATTAATCCTGCCAGCGCCCTACAAGCTACCTAATTAACTCCTTCACTGCTGGGCATAATTCACGTGTTGTGCGCAGCAGCATTTAGCGGCCTTCTAATTAACAAAAAGCAACGCCAAAGCCATATATGTCTGCTATTTCTGAACAAAGGGGATCCCAGAGAAGCTTTTACAACCATTTGTGCCATAATTGCACAAACTGTTTGTAAATAATTTCAGTGAGAAACCTAAAATTGTGAAAAATTGAAAGGTTTTTTTTATTTGCTCGCATTTGGCGGTGAAATGGTGGCATGAAATATACCAAAATTGGCCTAGATCAATACTTGGGGTTGTCTACTACACTAAACTAAAGCTAAAATTAACCCTACAAGCTCCCTATATGCTCCCTAATTAACCCCTTCACTGCTGGGCATAAAACACGTGTGGTGCGCAGCGGCATTTAGCGGCCTTCTAATTACCAAAAAGCAACCCCAAAGCCATATAAGTCTGCTATTTCTGAATAAAGGCGATCCCAGAGAAGCATTTACAACCATTTGTGCCATAATTGCAGAAGCTGTTTGTAAATAATTTCAGTGGGAAACCTAAAGTTTGTGACAAAATGTGTGAAAAAGTGAACATTTTTTTTAATTTGATCGCATTTGGCGGTGAAACGGTGGCATGAAATATACCAAAATGGGCCTAGATCAATACTTTGGGATGTCTTCTAAAAAAAATATATACATGTCAATGGATATTCAGGTATTCCTGACAGATATCAGTGTTCCAATGTAACTAGCGCTAATTTTGAAAAAAAAGTGGTTTGGAAATAGCAAAGTGCTACTTGTATTTATTGCCCTATAACTTGCAAAAAAGCAAAAGAACATGTAAACATTGGGTATTTCTAAACTGAAAAACGGTATATAATATGTGTGGGTACAGTAAAAGAGTAAGAGGAAAATTACAGCTGAACACAAACACCACAGAAATGTAAAAATAGCCATTGTCATTAAGGGTAAGAAAATTGAAAAATGTTCCGGTCATTAAGGGGTTAATAACTATTCTACCTAGTTAAAATAAATACAAACTTGCCTGTAAAATAAAAATAAACCCTAAACTAGATACAATGTAACTATTAGTTATTTTGTAGCTAGCTTAGGGTTTACTTTATAGGTAAGTATTTAGTTTTAAATAGGAATTATTTAGTTAATTATAGTAATTTTATTTAGATTTATTTAAATTATATTTAAGTTAGTGGGGGTTAGGGTTAGACTTAGGTTTAGGGGTTAATAAATTTAGAATAGTGGCGGCGACATTGGGGGCGGCAGATTAGGGGTTAATAAGGTGGCGGCGATGTTAGGGACGGCAGATTAGGGGTTAATAATATTTAACTAATGTTTGCGATGCGGGAGTGCGGCGGTTTAGGGGTTAATATCTTTATTATAGTGGCAGTGACGTTGGGGGCGGCAGATTAGGGGTTAAGAAGTGTAGGTAGGTTGCAGCGACATTGGGGAAGGCAGATTAGGGGTTAATAAATATAATGCAGGTGTCGGCGATGTTGGGGGCAGCAGATTAGGGGTTCATAAGTATAATGTAGGTGGCAGCGGTGTCTGGAGTGGCAGATTAGGGGTTAATAATATAATGTAGGTTGCGGTGATGTCGGGGGCGGCAGATTAGGGGTTAATAAGTGTAAGATCAGGGGTGTTTAGACTCGGGGTTCATGTTAGGGTGTTAGGTGTAGACATAAAAAGTATTTCCCCATAGGAATCAGTGGGGCTGCGTTAAGGAGTTTTACGCTGCTTGTTTGCAGGTGTTAGACTTTTTTTCAGCCGGCTCTCCCCGTTGATTCCTATGGGGAAATCGTGCACGAGCACGTTACACCAGCTCACCGCTAACGTAAGCAGCACTGGTATTGGAGTGCGGTAATGATCAAAATTTTGCTCAATGCTCACTTCTTGTCTGGTTTGTAAAAACCCGTAATACCAGCACTGCCTGTCAGTGAGCGGTGAGCATAAACTGCTCGTTAGCACCGCACAGCCTCTAACGCAAAACTTGTAATCTAGGTGTTTGTTTGATAATTGCTGATATGATACAAACCCCACTTGTAGTCTGAGCAGCAGCAATATTTAAAATGCTTATGACCTGAGAATATCTAGCTATGCTTCACATGCACATGCAGAGAAAAATGTTAACACTGAAACAGTGAAAACTTTTATTAGAAGTGTTTTTGTAAATACATATATATTGTAAATATCTTTCTTTTCAAAGATTTAATTAATCTATGTGTAGTTCAGTTTTGACTGGAATGTCTCTTTAAGTGTAAGATCCAATACAGATCTTAGTATCTTTCTTTAAGCACAAACTCTTAATCTTAAAACATTCCAGTGACATATATTGTGTAATATTGGTTACATTCTTCATTTTCCTAGTTATTTTCACTTTTTTTTCCATGTTAATTGAGTTATTTTTGTCTGAAATACATACAGAAAATAAGTTAGGGTTGTTGCATGAAATTAACACTTAAAGGGACAGTCAACACTAAAATTGTTGTTGTTTAAAAAAGATAGATAATCCCTTTATTACCCATTCCCCAGTTTTGCATAACCAACACAGTTATAATACATGTTTTACCTCTGTAATTACCTTGTATCTAAGCCAATCAGTGCTGACTCCTAGGTAACTTCACGTGTGTGAGCTCAATGTTATCTATATGACTGACACACATGAACTAACGCCCTCTAGTGGTGAAAAACTGTCAAAATACATTCAGATTAGAGGCGGCCTTCAAGGTCTAAGAAATTAGCATATGAGCCTACATAGGTTTAGCTTTCAACAAAGAATACCAAGAAAACAAAGCAAAATTGGTGATTAAAGTAAATTGGAAAGTTGTTTAAAATTGCATGCCCTATTTGAATCATGAAAGTTTATTTTGACTTGACTGTCTCTTTAAGATGTACCAGAGAAAATATATATCGTAATAGCTATTATAAAAGGTGAGGTAATAAAAAATTTGAAAAGTGTATAAGTCAAGCTTGTGTGACACAATATATATTTTGGCTATGATACAAAATAATTTGTTATATTCAAAATATAAACTTTATGTCACTATTCACCACATGACATCTTATATTTTATGTGGCAGGTTGTAATGATATATTTGGAAAAAACTAAAAATGGTGGATAGAACTAAAAATAAATATCTATTTGGCAGCGGTAATATTTAGTCACCTGAGGAAGGTACATGACATGTGTAGTTGGATGTTGTTTTATTTTTTTTTAGATATTTGCTTTCTATATTCTTTTTTTTTAAATTAGTAGATATGCTCTTGATTAAAACATATTTTCTGCACGGTTGAGACAAATCTTTTATACTATTATTAATATTGTTTATTTTAATTATATATCAACCAAAATAAAAGATTTTCATAAACATATTGCTACAGAACCAGTGAAAAGCATTATTATTTATTTTTAAAAATATAAAACAAAATGCCAAATACAGACTGGCAAAATTGTGAATTAAAGGTAGTTTTAAATTGTTTCTTTAAAGGGACATTCAGCACCAAATAAATGCTAGGCAAGATGATATAATGAAAGCAAAAGTTATCCTGAAACAAATCTGCATTTTTATTTTTTTTAATGATATCTCTTCTTACATTATTGAATAAATAAGTAAAACATTTTAGGCCCTGATGAGCAAAAGCTCTGAGCTCTGGCACATTTTTGTCTTGTACTGTGAGGTACCATAAATAATTTTAGAAAGACAAATTGTATCTTGAGTGCTATTTATGTTGCGATTGAGGATTTTAGATGTGAAAGAGAAACATTGTCAAAGCTTTTGTTTACTTTCTCCTCATGCTGGCAAAGTTTTAATCTTAAAGGGACAGTGTAGTCAAAATGAAACTTTCATAATTCAGATAGGGCATGCAATTTTAAACAACTTTGCAATTTACTTGTACCATCAAATTTACTTTGTTCTCTTTGTATTCTTTGTTAAAATCTAAACCTAGGTAGACTATTATACTAATTTCTAAGCCCTTGAAGGCTGCCTCTTATCTCAGTGCATTTTGATAATTTTTCACAGCTAGACAGTGCTAGGTCATGTGTGCCATATAACATAACATTGTGCTCACTCCCGTGGAGTTACTTATGAGTTGGTTAAAGGGACAAGAAGACCAAATTTTTTCTTTCTTGATTCAGAGCATGCCATTTAAAACAACTTTCCATTTTTTCTTCTATTATCTAATTTGCTTAATTATCTTTATATTCTTTGTTGAAAAGCATATCTAAATAGGCTCAGCAGTTGCTGATTGGTGGCTGCACATAGATGCCTCATGTGATTGGCTCACCCATGGGCATTGCTATTCTTTTCAACAAAGGATATCTGAAGAATGAAGCAAATGAAATACTAGAAGTAAAGTGGAATGTTATTTAGAATTGTATCTATCTGAATCATGTAAGAAAAAATGTGGGTTTCATGTCCCTTTAAGCACGGTTATATTAATATGCATTTTTAGTCAATCAATGCTGACTAAATAACTCCACGAGAGTGAGCACAATGTTATTTATATAGCAGACATGAACTAGCGCTGTCTGGGAAATGGGTATTAAAGGGGTTATCTCTATTTTATTAAAAATGATGGCTCTTAGGACCTGATTCTCTAAAGCTATCTGGTCTGGCAAGATTATCTAAGAAGTCTTGTCAGTACTGCAAGGTCTTTCCAGGAATTTTAGAAAGACAAATTTTCGCTTGAGAGCTTTTTATTTCGCTATCTAGTATTCTGTATGTGAAGGAGAGACACATATATATTACAATGTAAAGTCTAAAAAAAGTGTTGTATGATTTCTCTCCTAACACGCTTTGCACTGTAGATGTCGCGTTAGGGGTGTGTTATGTAAATATTAAATATAAAATATTGAATTTTTTTTATTAATGATTATTAATTATTATAGTTACTGAAAAATATACATATATATTCAAATCATTTTTTAGAATTTTTAAGAACATCTATGTTAATTATTTACATTAATTATTAAAGGGACACTGTACCCAAAAAATTTATTTCGTGATTCAGATAGAGCATGAAATTTTAAGCAACTTTCTAATTTACTCCAATTATCAAATTGTATTCATTCTCTTGGTATCTTTATTTGAAATGCAAGAATGTAAGTTTAAATGCCGGCCCATTTTTGGGGAACAACCTAGGTTGTCCTTTGCTGATTGGTGAGTAAATTCATCCACCAATAAAAAAGTGCTGTCCAGAGTATTGAAACCAAAAAAAAGCTTAGATGCCTTCTTTTTCAAATAATGATAGCAAGAGAACGAAGAAAAATTGATAATAGGAGTAAATTAGAAAGCTGCTTAAAATTTCATGCTCAATCTGAATAACGAAATAAAAATTTTGGGTACAGTGTCCCTTTAATATGTTTCAATATTTGAAATGTAATAAATACATAACGCACCTTAATTTAACTCATCTCCGTTTAGCGCACATGAAGAATTAGTCTACTCCTGTTGGGTTTATGTGGTAAAGTATTCAACAGAAGAAAATCTTTACAACAATGAATATTATTTTATTTAAGCTTTATAAAATATTTTTTGAACAGCTATTTTAGATGTCAGCTATAAATTTAAGATGTCCTGTTACATTTTATTCAGAAAATATCCACAAGTGATAACACATAAGGGTATTGTTAAATGTAAAATAAATAGCTCAGTACTTTAATAGCTTGTTTTGATTCGTATATGTTTTTAATATATAAGTAAGGCTGACTTCCTGGAAAACTTGGCAATTCTAAATGCGTTTGGCATTATCTCACAAAAAAGTACAAACACATAAAATAAGCACAACATGGTGAAACTTATAATAAAACTCATGATCACTTTATTAGTTTAATATTGTAAATGTTTTGTTTGGATTGAGATAGCTATGTATTCTGGAGTTTCTTGCTTTGTTTAATTTTTTAACCTTTTTTTTATTCCTCCCAGAATGAAAGAAATCTAACAGTCTTAGCAATTGGACAGTATTACTCAACGCTAGTTTCTCAGGTGGGATTTTGTTACACATGGCACTATTGAGCTACATAAAGGGACATGAAGCCCAAATATTTTCTTTCATGATTTAGAAAGAACAGGCAATTTTAAACAACTTTCCAATTTATTTCTATTATCTAATTTGCTTCATACTCTTGATATCCTTTGTTGAAAAGCATATCCAAATAGGCTCAGTAGCTGCTGATTGGTGGCTTCATATAGATACCTAATGTGATTGGCTCACCCATGTGTATTGCTATTTCTTTAACAAAGGATACCTAAATAATTAAGCAAATTAGATAATATAAGTAAATTGGAATGTTTGAAATTGCACTCTCTATCTGAATCATGAAGAAAATATTTTTTAGTTTAATGTCCCTTTAAGAAAAGCTTTGAAAATCATGATTTTTTTTAATGTCATAACCATCAAGGTTTCATGTATTTCATGTGTATAGCCGCAGCCAACTCAAGATATTGTATTACCTGGGTCCAAGAATGAAATGATGCCCCCAACTGTCTGCCCTACACAATCTAAACCCAACCATAGGCGGAAATCTCAAAGATTAAAGTTTATCAGATTGAATTTTCATACAAAAGCACCCTGATACCAGCTGATAGACCTATATGAGAGGAGGGACAAAAACCCAAAACTGTACCTTCATGGTTTAGGTAGAACATACAATTTTAAACGAATTTCCAGTTTTCTTCTATTATCAAATTTGCTTCATTCTCTTGGTATCATTTGTTGAAGGAGCAGCAATGCACTACTGGTTTCTAACTGAACACATGGGTGAGCCAATGACAATATGCAGCCACCAATAAGCAGCTAGAACCTAGGTTCTTTGCTACTGCTGAGCTTTCCTAGATAAGCATTCCAGCAAAGGATAACAAGAGAAGGAAGCAAATTAAATAATAGAAGTAAATTGGAAAGTTGCTTAAAATTGCATGCCCTTTCTGAATCATGGGGTTTCATGTTCCTTTAATAAAACACTATTGGCATAAACATGCTCTTACTCTTGTAAAATGCTGTCTGGGTCCCATGATCCTATCAGGTCTAACTATAGAGCCAGCCCTGCCTGCAGCATCCAGTTTGAACATTCAGTACTCTGTGATGGTCTCATTTTTTATACAACAAGTAATTATGTCTTTGCCGGGTAATTATAGTAGAAGCAAAAAAAAAATCCACTTATTATTTATTGACTCAATGCTTAATCAAGAGCAAGTTCACTGGAAAGTAAAAGAATACATAAATAAATAGAAACCAGCAGAAAGCACGTGTAGCTTTTAATAGGATGGAATTATGGTAGATTATCTGAAATGATTAGAGTACCGTGGTTTCTAAGTGATGATTTGTGTAAATATTACATCTTATATATAGTATTTAGGTCCTATGTCTTTGTTAATGATGGGACAAAATAATGCAAACTAATATTTAGGAAGAACTTAATCTATATTTGTGCAAGTTCTCACTTAACCTTCGTTCATTATAATCTTTTGTAACAAGCACTAGTGTTTATTGTACCCTTCAAGTTTAAACCTATACAACCTGTGCCATTATGATTATTTCATATTATGGGCTAGATTACAAGTAGAATGCTAATTATTATGTGCCGTAACCGCAAATGGGCAAATTCGCCCATTCATGAGAGCATGATAAATAACCAGCCAGTACTGTACAAGTGGCTGGTTAATTTGCAGCAGCAATTAGCGCTCCAAAAATTAACCAGAGGTCAGACCTCTGGTTAATTTAAAAAATGCCCCCCAATTAAAGTGTAACGTTCCTTGATAAAATTACAAAAAATTTAGAATCTTTTAATATCTTTAATATATCTTTATATATCTTTAATATAACTGCACAAAGCAGTTTTATGGGCTTATGGTTTGTGGATGTGAGGTGTTAGAAAAAAATGGCCTTTACATTGCAGACTATGGGGACTGTGTTTTTTTATATATATATATATATATATATATATATATATATATATATATATATATATATATATATATGTACTGTTTGTGGAAAACAGGAAAACAGCTTATACACATATAAACACATAAATATATATGTAGATTTTCATATACATATATATTAACAGTTTGCTATCCATCACTGCGCAATTTACCCCCTTCGCTGTTCTAGGTTCTCTGCTGTGACTATTGATATGAGGACGAGGCTCCCATTGGAGCCTATGAGTGCAAAGTTTCCATGCAATGTGAACGCGAGATCGTGTTTGCATTGCGCCTCACTTATAACACCAGCACATAATATTCGCTTGTGTGAGCACAATTTTGCGCTCCACTCGTAATCTGTCCCAATATCATTTACACAGCTTCTCAGAGCTAGTAATACTAAAATCAGAACACACACACAAAAAACCAACTGTTTTTCTGTATGCACACGTATTTTTTTTCAACTAATGTGCAAAATATATTTTATTTTTTTTAAAGCAAAATGAGATAACCGTACAGAGGTATTTTGTGATCACAAAATGAATAGCTTGCTAGAGATTTATTAGCATTCACAACTGAAATATGTTTTATGATGTTTAATTATGGAATGTGTAATGGAAAAGTAGGCTCATCTCATAG
Organism: Bombina bombina; assembly: GCF_027579735.1. NCBI lineage: Eukaryota > Metazoa > Chordata > Amphibia > Anura > Bombinatoridae > Bombina > Bombina bombina. Next base: position 299,102,140 of record NC_069500.1, on the reverse strand, counting down.
AAATAGCTCCACCTACTGAAACGTTTTGCAAAAAAAAAAGATTTTTTTAACTGTATTGCTTTTCTTACCACTTGTGGTTTTTGAAATGTTTCCCCATCCATCATTGATACTTCCCTTTCCCCATCTTAAACAAAAAAAAATAATTAAAAAATTGTATATTGACTCTGGCTTTAGTGTTTGGCCATAATGGTCATGTTGTTTTGATTAAGCCGGCCATTACTTTACAATCCCCTGATGCTTTTATTTCTTTTACATTCTCAGCGGTTACCAGTGAATGAGATAGAAGTAAATATACACGTTGTCCCAAATCTATGTCTTTCCTTTTATCTTGATCTAATTTTCAATATCCTGCAGATCATGTCATTTTCTGAACCGTTAACATGCACAGTCTATGACTAGAATATATATATATATATATATATATATACAATAGAAGAAAGAGTGCACTCCAATGGGAATCCTTTCATCAATACCTCACACTCGGCTAGATTACGAGTTTTGCTTTATGGCTCATAATGCTGCTTTTTCACTACCGCTGCTATTACATGCACAGTCTATGACTAGAATATATATATATATATATATATATATATATACAATAGAAGAAAGAGTGCACTCCAATGGGAATCCTTTCATCAATACCTCACACTCGGCTAGATTACGAGTTTTGCTTTATGGCTCATAATGCTGCTTTTTCACTACCGCTGCTATTACGAGTCTTGCAGGTATAGCTGTACCGCACACTTTTTTGGCTGTAACGCAACGTAACTACCGCACCTTTCAAAAAGACCTTTTTCAATGGGACTCCCATAGCGATGGTATTACAAGTTTTGCCTGGGAGGCCAAAAAGTGAGCGATACACCCTATACCGACAAGATTCGTTCCGCTATCTAAAGTCAGTAGTTATGGGTTTTGTGCTACCAAGCTGTAGCATAAAACTCATAACTAAAGTGTTACAAAGTACACTAACACCCATAAACTACTTATTAACCCCTAAACTGAGGCCCTCCCGCATCGCAAAAACTATAATAAAAATATTAACCCCTAATCTTTCGCTCCGGACATCGCCACCACTATAATAAACCTATTAACCCCTAAACCGCCGCACTCCTGCATCGTAAACACTAGTTAAATATTATTAACCCCTAATCTGCAGCCCCCAACGTCAAGTCTAACCCTAACCCCCTAACCCTAAGTCTAACCCTAACACTCCTAACTTTAATATAATTAAAATAAATCTAAATAAAAATTACTATCATTAACTAAATAATTCCTATTTAAAACTAAATAATTACCTGTAAAATAAACCCTAAGCTAGCTACAATATAACTAATAGTTACATTGTAGCTATCTTAGGTTTTATTTTTGTTTGGATTTCGATGGGGTATAGCGCCAGAGACGAGCACCTATAGCTCTGAACAGTGGGCTAGCTTGGAAAATGTAAAGAAAATAACTGTGTTCAGAGCGCCTCAAATGGGCTAGGTGTTGTACAATGTGTAGAGTGTGTATTTAGAAATATTTTAATTGTAAATCTAGTACTTTACACAAGAATAAAACATGCCACGGTGGGTACAGTGGTAATAAATGACAATAAAAACAATAAGGCCATTTTAAGGGCTATTGGCAGTTTAGTTTAGGCTAGGTTTTTTTTTATTGGGGGGCTTTTTAATTTTGATAGGGCTATTAGATTAGGTGTAATTAGTTTAAATATTTGATTATTTCTTTTTTATTTTGTGTAATTTAGTGTTTTTTATTTTTTGTAATTTAGTTAATTGTATTTAATTAATGTAATGTATTTAATTTTAGTGTAATGTTAGGTGTTAGTGTAAGACAGGTTAGGTTTTATTTTACAGGTAAATTTGTATTTATTTTAACTAGGTAGTTAGTAAATAGTTAATAACTATTTACTAACTATTCTACCTAGTAAAAATAAATACAAACTTAGCTGTGAAATAAAAATAAAACATACTAAGAAAATAAATGTTTTCAGAGTGCCTCAAATGGGCTAGGTGTTGTACAATGTGTATGTAGAGTGTGTATTTAGAAATATTTTAATTGTAAATCGAGTACTTTACACAAGAATAAAACATGCCACGGTGGGTACAGTGGTAATAAATGACAATAAAAACAATAAGATGTGGATCCAATCTTGTACAAATTAAATATTGAATATATCTATATCAAAACACTGAATATAAAATGATGCAGGGCTATTAGATTAGGTGTAATTAGTTTAAATATTTGATAATTTCTTTTTTATTTTGTGCAATTTAGTGTTTTTTATTTTTTGTAATTTAGCTAATTGTATTTAATTTTAGTGTAATGTTAGGCGTTAGTGCGAGGCAGGTTAGGTTTTATTTTACAGGTAAATTTGTATTTATTTTAACTAGGTAGTTAGTAAATAGTTAATAACTATTTACTAACTATTCTACCTAGTAAAAATAAATACAAACTTAGCTGTGAAATAAAAATAAAACATACTAAGAAAATAAATGTGTTCAGAGTGCCTCAAATGGGCTAGGTGTTGTACAATGTGTATGTAGAGTGTGTATTTAGAAATATTTTAATTGTAAATCTAGTACTTTACACAAGAATAAAACATGCCACGGTGGGTACAGTGGTAATAAATGACAATAAAAACAATAAGATGTGGATCCAATCTTGTACAAATTAAATATTGAATATATCTATATCAAAACACTGAATATAAAATGATGCAGGGCTATTAGATTAGGTGTAATTAGTTTAAATATTTGATAATTTCTTTTTTATTTTGTGCAATTTAGTGTTTTTTATTTTTTGTAATTTAGCTAATTGTATTTAATTTTAGTGTAATGTTAGGTGTTAGTGCGAGGCAGGTTAGGTTTTATTTTACAGGTAAATTTGTATTTATTTTAACTAGGTAGTTAGTAAATAGTTAATAACTATTTACTAACTATTCTACCTAGTAAAAATAAATACAAACTTAGCTGTGAAATAAAAATAAAACATACTAAGAAAATAAATGTGTTCAGAGTGCCTCAAATGGGCTAGGTGTTGTACAATGTGTATGTAGAGTGTGTATTTAGAAATATTTTAATTGTAAATCTAGTACTTTACACAAGAATAAAACATGCCACGGTGGGTACAGTGGTAATAAATGACAATAAAAACAATAAGATGTGGATCCAATCTTGTACAAATTAAATATTGAATATATCTATATCAAAACACTGAATATAAAATGATGCAGGGCTATTAGATTAGGTGTAATTAGTTTAAATATTTGATAATTTCTTTTTTATTTTGTGCAATTTAGTGTTTTTTATTTTTTGTAATTTAGCTAATTGTATTTAATTTTAGTGTAATGTTAGGTGTTAGTGCGAGGCAGGTTAGGTTTTATTTTACAGGTAAATTTGTATTTATTTTAACTAGGTAGTTAGTAAATAGTTAATAACTATTTACTAACTATTCTACCTAGTTAAAATAAATATAAACTTAGCTGTGAAATAAAAATAAAACCTAACGGCTAGATTTAGAGTTCTGCGGCCAAAGGGGTGCGTTAGCTACGCGTGCTTTTTCCCCCCGCACCTTTTAAATACCGCTGGTATTTAGAGTTCACAGAATGGCTGCGTTTTCAGTGCGTTAGGCTCCAAAAAGGGAGCGTAGAGCATAATTTAACGCCACTGCAACTCTAAATTCCAGCGGTGCTTACGGACGCGGCCAGCTTCAAAAACGTGCTCGTGCACGATTCCCCCATAGAAAACAATGGGGCCATTTGAGCTGAAAAAAACCTAACACCTGCAAAAAAGCAGCGTTCAGCTCCTAACGCAGCCCCATTGTTTTCTATGGGGAAACACTTCCTACGTCTGCACCTAACACTCTAACATGTACCCCGAGTCTAAACACCCCTAACCTTACACTTATTAACCCCTATTCTGCCACCCCCGCTATCGCTGACACCTGCATATTTTTTTTAACCCATAATCTTCCGCTCCGTAAACCGCCGCTACCTACATTATCCCTATGTACCCCTAATCTGCTGCCCCTAACACCGCCGACCCCTATATTATATTTATTAACCCCTAATCTGCCCCCCACAACGTCGCCTCCACCTACCTACAATAATTAACCCCTAATCTGCCGACCGAACCGCACCGCTACTATAAATAAATGTATTAACCCTAATCCACCTCACTCCCGCCTCAATAACCCTATAATAAATAGTATTAACCCCTAATCTGCCCTCCCTAACATCGCCGACACCTAACTTCAAACATTAACCCCTAATCTGCTGACCGGAGCTCACCGCTATTCTAATAAATTTTTTAACCCCTAAAGCTAAGTCTAACCCTAACCCTAACACCCCCCTAAGTTAAATATAATTTAAATCTAACGAAATAAATTAACTATTATTAAATAACTTATTCCTATTTAAAGCTAAATACTTACCTGTTATATAAACCCTAATATAGCTACAATATAAATTATAATTATATTGTAGCTATTTTAGGATTAATATTTATTTTACAGGCAACTTTGTAATTATATTAACCAGGTACAATAGCTATTAAATAGTTAATAACTATTTAATAGTTACCTAGTTAAAATAATTACAAAATTACCTGGAAAATAAATCCTAACCTAAGTTACAATTAAACCTAACACTACACTATCAATAAATTAATTAAATAAAATACCTACAATTATCTACAATTAAACCTAATACTACACTATCAATAAATTAATTAAATACAATACCTACAAATAACTACAATTAAATAAACTAACTAAAGTACAAAAAATAAACAATTTTAAACTAATTACTCCTACTCTAAGCCCCCTAATAAAATAACAAAGACCCCCAAAATAAAAAAATGCCCTACCCTATTCTAAATTAAAAAAGTTCAAAGCTCTTTTACCTTACCAGCCCTTAAAAGGACCTTTTGTGGGGCATGCCCCAAATAATTCAGCTCTTTTGCCTGTAAAAAAAAACATACAATACCCCCCCCCAACATTACAACCCACCACCCACATACCCCTAATCTAACCCAAACCCCCCTTAAATAAACCTAACACTAAGCCCCTGAAGATCTCCCTACCTTGTCTTCACCTCACCGGGTTCAGCGATCGGTCCAGAAGAGGGTCCGAAGTCTTGATCCAAGCGGCGGCTGAAGAACTCCATCATCGGGCTGAAGTCGGAAGTCCATCATCGGGATGAAGTCTTCTATCAAGCGGCATCTTCAATCTTCTTTATTCTGGAGCGGAGCGGAGCCATCTTCTTCCCAACCGACACGGATCCATCCTCTTCAACCGACGCCTACTAGCCGAATGATGGTTCCTTTAAATGACGTCATCCAAGATGGCGTCCCTCGAATTCCGATTGGCTGATAGGATTCTATCAGCCAATCGGAATTAAGGTAGGAATATTCTGATTGGCTGATGGAATCAGCCAATCAGATTCAAGTTGAATCAGATTGGCTGATCCAATCAGCCAATCGCTGATCGGAACAGCCAATAGAATGCAAGCTCAATCTGATTGGCTGATTGGATCAGCCAATCGGATTGAACTTGAATCTGATTGGCTGATTCCATCAGCCAATCAGAATATTCCTACCTTAATTCCGATTGGCTGATAGAATCCTATCAGCCAATCGGAATTCGAGGGACGCCATCTTGGATGACGTCATTTAAAGGAACCGTCATTCGGCGAGTAGGCGTCGCTTGAAGAGGTTGGATCCGCGTCGGCTGGGAAGAAGATGGCTCCGCTCCGCTCCGGGAAGAAAGAAGATTGAAGATGCGGCTTGATAGAAGACTACATCCCGATGATGGACTTCCGACTTCAGCCCGATGATGGAGTTCTTCAGCCGCCGCTTGGATCAAGACTTCGGACCCTCTTCTGGATCGATCGCTGAACCCGGTGAGGTGAAGACAAGGTAGGGAGATCTTCAGGGGCTTAGTGTTAGGTTTATTTAAGGGGGGTTTGGGTTAGATTAGGGGTATGTGGGTGGTGGGTTGTAATGTTGGGGGGGAGGTATTGTATGGGTTTTTTTACAGGCAAAAGAGCTGAATTCTTTGGGGCATGCCCCGCAAAGGGCCCTTTTCAGGGCTGGTAAGGTAAAAGAGCTTTGAACTTTTTTAATTTAGAATAGGGTAGGGCATTTTTTTATTTTGGGGGTCTTTGTTATTTTATTAGGGGGCTTAGAGTAGGTGTAATTAGTTTAAAATTGTTGTAATATTTTTCTAATGTTTGTAAATATTTTTTTATTTTTTGTAACTTAGTTAGTTTATTTAATTGTATTTATTTGTAGGTATTGTATTTAATTAATTTATTGATAGTGTAGTGTTAGGTTTAATTGTAGATAATTGTAGGTATTTTATTTAATTAATTTATTGATAGTGTAGTGTTAGGTTTAATTGTACATAATTGTAGGTATTGTATTTAATTAATTTATTGATAGTGTAGTGTTAGGTTTAATTGTAACTTAGGTTAGGATTTATTTTACAGGTAATTTTGTAATTATTTTAACTAGGTAACTATTAAATAGTTATTAACTATTTAATAGCTATTGTACCTGGTTAATATAATTACAAAGTTGCCTGTAAAATAAATATTAATCCTAAAATAGCTACAATATAATTATAATTTATATTGTAGCTATATTAGGGTTTATTTTACAGGTAAGTATTTAGCTTTAAATAGGAATAATTTATTTAATAAGAGTTCATTTATTTTGTTAGATTTAAATTATATTTAACTTAGGGGGGTGTTAGTGTTAGGGTTAGACTTAGCTTTAGGGGTTAAAAAATTTATTATAGTAGCGGTGAGCTCCGGTCAGCAGATTAGGGGTTAATGCTTGAAGTTAGGTGTCGGCGATGTTAGGGAGGGCAGATTAGGGGTTAATACAATTTATTATAGTGTTATTGAGGCGGGAGTGAGGCGGATTAGGGGTTAATAACTTTATTATAGTAGCGGTGAGGTCCGCTCGGCAGATTAGGGGTTAATAAGTGTAGGTAGGTGGCGGCGACGTTGGGGGGGGCAGATTAGGGGTTAATAAATATAATATAGGTGTCGGCGGTATTAGGGGCAGCAGATTAGGGGTACATAGGGATAACTTAGCTAGCAGCGGTGTACGGAGCGGCAGATTAGGGGTTAAAAAATTTAATAGAATGACGGCGATGTGGGGGACCTCGGTTTAGGGGTACATAGGTAGTTTATGGGTGTTAGTGTACTTTAGAGCACAGTAGTTAAGAGCTTTATAAACCGGCGTTAGCCCAGAAAGCTCTTAACTCCTGTTTTTTTTCTGCGGCTGGAGTTTTGTCGTTAGAATTCTAACGCTCACTTCAGCCATGACTCTAAATACCGGCGTTAGAAAAATCCCATTGAAAAGATAGGATACGCATTTGACGTAAGGGGATCTGCGGTATGGAAAAGTTGCGGCTGCAAAGTGAGCGTTAGACCCTTTCCTGACTGACTCCAAATACCAGAGGGCGGTAAAAAACAGCGTTAGGAGCCTCTAACGCTGGTTTTCACGGCTACCGCCCAACTCTAAATCTAGCCGTAAGATAGCTACAATGTAACTATTAGTTATATTGTAGCTAGCTTAGGGTTTATTTTACAGGTAAGTATTTAGTTTTAAATAGGAATTATTTAGTTAATGATAGTAATTTTTATTTAGATTTATTTTTAATTATATTAAAGTTAGGGGTGTTAGGGTTAGACTTAGGGTTAGGTTTAGGGGTTAATAACTTTAGTATTGTGGCGGCGGTGACGTTGGGGCGGCAGATTAGGGGTTAATAATATTTAACTAGTATTTATGATGCAGAAGTGTGGCTGTTTAGGGGTTAATATGTTTATTATAGTGGCGGCGATGTCCGGAGTGGAAGATTAGGGGTTAATATTTTTATTATAGTGTTTGCGATGCGGGAGGGCCTTGGTTTAGGGGTTAATAGGTAGTTTATGGGTGTTAGTGTACTTTGTAACACTTTAGTTATGAGTTTTATGCTACAGCTTGGTAGCGCAAAACCCATAACTACTGACTTTAGATGGCAGTACGAATCTTGTTGGTATAGGCTGTACCGCTCACTTTTTGGCCTCCCAGGCAAAAGTCGTAATACCGGCGCTATGGAAGTCCCATTGAAAAAAGACTTTTTGAAAGGTGCGGAAGTTACATTGCGTTACAGCCAAAAAAGTGCGCGGTACAGCTATACCTGCAAGACTCGTACTAATAGCGGTAGTGAAAAAGCAGCGTTATGAGCCATAACGCAAAACTCGTAATCTAGCTGAAAGTGAGGTATTGATGAAAGGATTCCCATTGGAGTGCACTCTTTCTTCTATTGTTTATAAATTGCTCTGCTGCACCCTGGGTTGTTACCTTTGGAAGTCTGGAGTGCGATCTGTTTGGACTTATAACCTTTCCATTTTTGCTTTTAAATCTTAGCTGAGAGCTTGTAAGTGAGTGCTGGACTTTCTCTGTGTGTTGTATTAATTTGTTTTGTAATTTTCCCTATGGTTCTTGCACCCAGACTTGTCTGGTGTTAATTGCCTGTGACTCTGGGGACAGCACAGCTTCCTGTGAGTGCCGGTGAGCACCCAGGGCTGAGCATGTTGCACGGTCATGGGATGTGTACCCGGTCTGGTATGAGAGTACAGTCCCCTTACGTGTTTTGTATATGTATATATATATATATATATATATATATATATATATATAAATATATATTGGAGTTTGTGTTAAAGCATATAAAACAATCTGTTTTATTTTTGTAATAATAAAATAACTAAGCAGTGGCGTATACTTAATAGAAATCATAGCATTATGTATTTTTCATCATTTAAAAAAAAGATTTTCCCTTTTTTTCCCTTTTTTTCATAAAGCTGGGGAGAGTCCATGATCCATTAGTCCTGGGAATTATACTCCTGACCACTAGGAGGAAAAAATCCTAACACTCCCAGAACACTTAAAAACCCCTCCCACCTTACTGGAAACTGGTCTTGTCTTTGCCTTTGCAGTAGGAAGGTGAAGAAGCGAGATGCTCCAGGTGTTTGTGAGAAGGGTTCTCAGAACGATTTGAGGCCCAGTTTCCCCTCAGAGAGCTACTATTTGGAAATAGAGGTGTCTTTGGAGTATGGGAGTATGGGTAGTGGTACAAGAACACCTTATGGGAGTTAGTCACAGGCCTACCACAGGTGTTTTCCGGGGACTGGTCCCTAGACTCCTACTGTTGGTTCAGTGTTATACACAATATATTTAGATCCTCTGCTGTCACATGTAGAGCACTGGATTGGCTATTTACTTTAAGCAGTTCTTTCTGCTTATGGTAAGTCCAGAAGTATGGGTGCATATTAAGTTGTGGGGTGGTTGTTCGACACCTGTTTAGCCTGTAGGGTATTAGTAAGTACTCTTTTATGGGTATATCATAGCATGGAGACCATTATGGCAGACATTTTAGGCATGGGTATACTAGTACCTTATTTCACCCTATGTAGCCCTTAAGGTGCATTAAGTATTTCTTCTTTTCACCCATTGGCTTGTTTGCGCGTGCTGATTTTTTTCACTGGGCGCCATATTGGCGTACATCAATTTTTTCACATGTTGGCCTAATTGTGGGTGCCATTTGACATTTGACGGAGTGATTGTGTACGGCAGTGACGTTTACATGTTGGGTTTTTAGTTTGCTTCGTTTTTTTTTTTTTGCATTCTAACGGCTAGATTACGAGTCTTGCGTTAGGCTTAAAAAGCAGCATTGTCCGGTCCCAACGCTGCTTTTTAATTAATGCCCGCTTGTATTACGAGTCTTGAAGGTACACTTTTTTGGCCAGACTTGGAAATACCGCAAATCCACTTAAGTCAATTGCGTATTCCTATTTTTTCAATGGGACTTGCATAGCGCCGGTTTTACGAGTCTGCCAAAAAGTGAGCGGTACACCCTCTCCTGTCAAGACTGGTACCGCATTTTTAAAGTCAGTAGTTAAGAGTTTTACACTACAACGCCGTAGCATAAAACTCTTAACTAAAGTGCTAAAAAGTACACTAACACCCATAAACGACATATTAACCTCTAAACCGAGGCCCCCCCACATCGCAAACACTAAAATAAATTTTTTAACCCCTAATCTGCCGAACCGGACATCGCCGCCACTATAATAAATATATTAACCCCTAAACCGCCGCACTCCCGCCTCGCAAACATTAGTTAAATATTATTAACCCCTAATCTGCCGTCCCTAACATCGACGCCACCTACCTATATTTATTAACCCCTAATCTTCCGCCCCCAACATCGTCACCACTATATTAAAGTTATTAACCCCTAAATCTAAGTCTAACCCTAACCCTAACACCCCCTAACTGAAATATAATTTAAATAAATCCTAAATAAAATTACTATCATTAACTAAATAATTCATATTTAAAACTAAATACTTACCTGTAAAATAAACCCTAAGCTAGCTACAATAGATTGAGTTACAATAGACTAATAGTTACATTGTAACTAGCTTAGGGTTTATTTTTATTTTACAGGCAAGTTTGTATTTATTTTAACTAGGTAGAATAGTTACTAAATAGTTATTAACTATTTAATAACTTCCTAGCTAAAATAAATACAAAGTTACCTGTAAAATAAAACCTAACCTAAGTTACAATTACACCTAACACTACACTATAATTAAATTAATTCCCTAAATTAAATACAATTAAATACAATTATATAAAATTATCTAAAGTACAAAAAAATAAAAAAACAAAAACACTAAATTACAAAAAATAATAAACAAATTACAAGATTTTTAAACTAATTACACCTAATCTAATCCCCCTAACAAAATAAAAAAGCCCCCCCAAAAATAAAAAAAGCCCTACCCTAAATTACAATAGCCCTTAAAAGGGCCTTTTGCGGGGCATTGCCCCAAAGTAATCAGCTCTCTTACATGTAAAAAAAATTACAAATCCCCCCCAACATTAAAACCCACCAACCCACACAACCAACCCTACTCTAAAACCCACCCAATTCCCCTTTAAAAAAACCAACACTAACCCCTTGAAGATCACCTTACCGGGGAGAAGTCTTCACCCAACCGGGCTGAAGTGGTCCTCCAGACAGGCAGAAGTTCATCATCCAGACGGCATCTTCTATCTTCATCCTCCGGCGCGAAGCGGGTCCATCTTCAAGACATCCGCCGCGGAGCATCCTCTTCAATTGACGGCTTACACAGAATGAAGGTACCTTTAAGTGACTTCATCCAAGATGGCGTCCCTTCAATTCCGATTGGCTGATAGAATTCTAAGGTAGAAAAAATCCTATTAGCGATGAAGCGGATGCTCCACGTCGGATGTCTTGAAGATGGACCTGCTCCGCGCCGATGGATGAAGATAGATATGCCGTCTGGATGAAGACTTTTGCCCGTCTGGAGACCACCTTGCCCGGCTTGGATGAAGACTTCTCCTGGCTTTGTTGAGGACTTCGGCCCCGTTGGGTGAAGACTTCTCCCGGTAAGGTGATCTTCAAGGGGTTAGTGTTAGGTTTTTTTAAGGGGTAGATTGGGTGGGTTTTAGAGTAGGGTTGGTTGTGTGGGTGGTGGGTTTTAATGTTGGGGGGGATTTGTAATTTTTTTACAGGTAAGAGAGCTGATTACTTTGGGGCAATGCCCCGCAAAGGGCCCTTTTAAGGGCTATTTGTAATTTAGTGTAGGGTAGGGCTTTTTTTATTTTGGGGGGCTTTTTTATTTTGTTAGGGGGATTAGATTAGGTGTAATTAGTTTAAAAATCTTGTAATTTGTTTATTATTTTCTGTAAATGAGTGTTTGTTTGTTTTTGCACTTTAGATAATTTTATTTAATTGTATTTAATTTAGGGAATTAATTTAATTATAGTGTAGTGTGTATTTTGTTAGGGGGATTAGATTAGGTGTAATTAGTTTAAAAATCTTGTAATTTGTTTATTATTTTTTGTAATTTAGTGGGGTTTTTTTTTTTTTTGTACTTTAGATAATTTTATATAATTGTATTAAATTGTATTTAATTTAGGGAATTAATTTAATTATAGTGTAGTGTTAGGTGTAATTGTAACTTAGGTTAGGTTTTATTTTAACAGGTAACTTGTATTTATTTTAGCTAGGCAGTTAGTAAATAGTTATTAACTATTTAGTAACTATTCTACCTAGTTTAAATAAATACAAACTTGCCTGTAAAATAAAAATAAACCCTAAGCTTAGATACAATGTAACTATTAGTTATATTGTAGCTAGCTTAGGGCTTATTTTACAGGTAAGTATTTAGTTTCAAATATGAATAATTTAGTTAATTATAGTAATTTTATTGTAGATTTCTTTTAATTATATTTAAGTTAGGGGGTGTTAGGTTTAGGGTTAGACTTAGGTTTAGGGGTTAATAACTTTAATAAAGTGGCGGCGACGTTGGGGGTGGCAGATTAGGGGTTAATAAATGTAGGTAGGTGGCGTCCGATGTTAGGGCCGGTTTAGGGGTTAATATGTTTCTTATAGTGGCAAGCGACATTGGGGGCAGTAGATTGGGGGTTAATAAATGTAGGGTAGGTGGCCGGCGACATAGGGGCGGCAGATTAGGGGTTAATAAATATAATGTAGGTGTCGGCGATGTTAGGGGCAGCAGATTAGGGGTTCATAAGTATAATGTAGGTGGTGGCGGTGTCAGGAGCGGCAGATTAGGGGTTAATAATATAATGTAGGTTGCGGCGATGTCAGGGGCAGCAGATTAGGGGTTAATAGGTGTAAGATTAGGGGTGTTTAGACTCAGGGTTCATGTTAGGGTGTTAGGTATAGATATAAAATGTTTTTCCCCATAGGAATCAATGGGGCTGCGTTAAGGAGCTTTACGCTGCTTTTTTGCAGGTGTTAGACTTTTTTTCAACTGGCTCTCCCCGTTGATTCTTATGGGGAAATCGTGCACAAGCATGTTACACCAGCTCACCGCTAACGTAAGCAGCGCTGGTATTGGAGTGCGGTAAGGAGCAAAATTTTGCTCAACGCTCACTTCTTGTCTGGGTTGTAAAAACCCGTAATACCAGCGCGGTGAGCATAAACTGCTCGTTAGCCACCGCACAGCCTCCAACGCCAAACTCGTAATCTAGCCATTAGTCTCTTTGCACATCTGTATGGTTCAGCCTATAGTTGGGGCAGCACTCATCCAATGCTATATGAATTATTAATGCTTACTGAAGCTTGCTTTAGCCTCCGTAAGAGAGTAAGTTGTCATTGCTTCCTATAGCTGTTTTAATTTAGGTGTAAAGTGTCTTTATTTATCCTGCATTTATTGTTATATTTAAATCATTGTCTGTATTGTGATTTGCTTGTTACCTGCGTGGGTTAATCTGCTTTTTATTATAGGGCATACTGATCCTGTACCCTCTTCTGTAAATACGAAGTACCTTAGAAGCTAGATCCTCTGAACACTTCCTTCTAATATTAAGGATTATTTTTTGCAAGCTGGTTGATATAACCTCCTTGCTCAGCTTTGCATTGATCATCTTATGCATTCTGATCAATCTAATACTGAGAAGCTTACTTGTAAGCAGGTCAGTCTCCTCCTAAGCAGATTACTGCCATTTCTACCAGATCAGTTGCTACTTCAATGGCCTCTAAAAATGATGGCCTCTGTTGGTCATTAATATTATTTTATATTTAATAAAAATAGTGAACTAAATAAATCACAACAAACTAAAAATGTGCTAAAAATTCATCACTTAAAAGTCTTTCCAGAAGTCTTCCTATTGAAGTTCCATGAAAAACAAAAAAGAAACATAGTGCAGTATTGTCCTGGAGATATAGTATTAAATGGAACTCACATATGCTGGAGCATAATTATGCTCTATCAATCATGCATGTCATATGATTTAAAGGCTTATACATAGCACTCCACAGATCTTTGGAGACGTAGCCAGACATGGGTATAAAAATATTTAATATAGTATTTAATATAGTATTCATATATAAAAATAATGAAAACAATTAAAAGCCACAATGGTAAACAATCAACGCTAAGCAGACCCCCAATGTTTTAAAATTCCCAACTGTATATTCCAGACGCTATTTGTGTGCACCAAAGATATGGCTATACCAGTTGTACCAGGGGCCATAGAATGGTCACAGATAAGCGTTATATACTTCCCTTATTAAGTTCTGACGCGTGTTTTTCACCTGTATCAAATAGATTTCTCAAGGATCTCACTTGCATTACCCATTCACAGGTATTTTTTCAACCCGTTCTGGGCTATTCATCACTTCCGGTCTGGTCACTTCTGGTTTCCACCTATTATGTCACTTCCGAAAGGTCACTGCTAGTATTGCTCCATCTTGCCAACCATTATTGCGTGCATACCGAGGCAAGACATCTTGCCTCCATAATATGGAAGCAATATTGTTAATATCTGTTAATCTATTTCAAGTGGTATAACAACATTTGCACATTTGCTTAGATACAAGTAATAACAGAGGTAAAAAGTCTATTAATAGTAACAGTGTTGGTTATGCAAAAACTGGGGAATGGGTAATAAAGGGATTATCTATCTTTTTAACAACAACAAAAATTCTGGTGTTTGACTGTCCCCCTTTAAGTTGCAGTTTTTTAAAGCAATCTGTTTCTTTTTTTACTTTGATTTAATATATAGTTTTACTAAATGAGCACTGTTTCATAATCTTTATTTATTTTGTTCCCTTTTCCTGTAATTTAACACAGAAAATTGTTGTTTTTCTATATATACACTGAATTATAAAACTAATGGGCACCACTATTTTTGAGAAAGACTTTACAGTGCATTTGTTTAAAGTAAGGTTAGAGGTTTGTTTACTTTATCATCTTATGATTTTATCTGACACTTTATTGCTTATTAAAGTAATGTAGGCTCCCTCTAATTGTATATGCAATTTCACATGTCCTATTGAGAATTTCATGCTTAGTAGTTTGTTCTGTACCTCACTGTGGACTAGTTTTCCATTGAGGTGGTAATGTTTGGAAACTAGTGGTAAAAACATTTATCTCTATTAAAGTCTATGGTGAATTTGTTATGTTACCACTGGTTTCCAAACTTTACCGTCTTAATGGAAACTAGCCCTAAGTTACTATGATTTCTCTTGGTGATGATAACATAGCTATCATTTTACTGTCTGTTTTTTCCTTTGGGTGTACTATGTTTGGAAACCCTCAAAAAATTACAATAGAAAATAACTATGTCTAGTTTTAAGCACAATCGTTCCATTAAGAAATATAAAGCTATGCTTGGTCAAACTAATAAGCAATCAGAAAAGAGGGCAATGACATCACTAAAAAATACATCCAAGTGGTGGTTGGTGATAGATATAAATAGGATTTTTGTGCCTAATAACCTTCCTTCTGGTATGTACAGATATAGTTTTGTGTACCAAAATGTATTTTATCATGAGTCTGGGGGTCAAAGGGATATTCAGTCAGTATTATGTTTAGTTCAGTGGTGTATTTTGGGCCTAGACAAGATACTTTGCTTAGGGCGGCAGATTGGGGGGGGGCAGCAATTATTTAGTCATCTGTAGGGAGCAGCAGGTGATTTAACTAGTGCTAGCCATATATATAATATATATATATATATATATATATACTGTATATTTGAATATTATTACTTGCCCCATTGTATACTGTGTATATTCCAATCAGCCAATAGAATGCAAGCTCAATCTAGAATGGCAAGCTCAATCATGTTTGGCTGATTGGATCAACCAATAGGATGAAAGCTCAATCCTATTGGCTGATATCAACAGCCAATAGGATTTTTCCCCCTTTAATTCCTATTGGGCTGATAGAATTCTATCAGCCAATCGGAATGCAAGGGATGCCATCTTGGATGATGTCACTTAAAGGAAACGTCATTCTACAGCGACCCTAGTAAGAAGAGGATGCTCCGCGCTGGATGTCTTGAAGATGGACCCACTCTGCGCCGGATGGATGAAGATAGAAGATGCCGTCTGGATGAAGACTTCTGCCCGCTTGGATGAAGACTTCTGCCGCCTGGATGAGGATGGATGTCGCTCTTCGAAAAGTGGATCGTCGGGGTTAGTGTTAATTTTTTAAGGGTTTATTGGGTAGGTTTTTATTTTAACCTGAGGGTTTGGGCACCGTAAAATCGTTTAAATGCCCTTTTAAGGGCAATGCCCATCCAAATGCCCTTTTCAGGCAATGGTTAACTTACGGTTTATTTCGATATATTTTATTTGGGGGGTTTGGTTGTGTGGGTGGTGGGTTTTACTGTTGGGGGGGTGTTTGGTATTTTTTTTTTACAGGTTAAAAGAGGCTTATTTCTTTGGGGCAATGCCCCACAAAGGCATTTTTAAGGGCCATTGGCAGTTTAGTGTAGGCTAGGGTTTTTTATTTTTTTTTGGGGGGGGGGGGGGGCTTTTTTATTTTGTTAGGGCTATTAGATTAGGAGTAATTCATTTTAGGGCTATTAGATTAGGAGTAATTCATTTTTATTTTTGTTAATTTTGTTTTTTATTTTGTGTAATTTAGTGTGTTTTTTTTGTAATTTAGATAATTGTATTTTATTAATTTAATTTATTTTATTTTATTGTAATGTTAGGTTTAGTGTAAGGCAGGTTAGGTTTTATTTTACAGGTAACTTTGTATTTATTTTGACTAGGTAGCTACTATAAATAACTATTTACTAACTAGTCTACCTAGTTAAAATAAATACAAACAGCTGTGAAATAAAAATAAAATTTAAGATAGATACAATATAACTATTAGTTATATTGTAGCTAGCTTAGGTTTTATTTTACAGGTAAGTATGTATTTAGTTTTAAATATGAATTATTTAGGTAATAATTGTAAGGTTTATTTAGATTTATTTTCATTATATTTAAGTTAGGGCGTGTTAGGGTTAGACTTAGGCTTAGGGTTACATTAGGGGTAGGTTTAGGGGTTATTATATTTATGTAGTGGGAGGCCAGATGTTTAGGGGTTAATAGTTTAATTTAGTATATTTTGTTGTGGGGGGCTTGCGGTTTAGTGGTTAATAGGTTTATTATAGCGGCGGTGTGGGCGGACGGCAGATTAGGAGTTAATAATATTTAAATAGTGCTTGCGATGCGGGAGGGGCGGCGGTTTAGGGGTTAATAGGTTTATTATGGGTGGCGACGATGTCCGTGGAGCGGCGGAATAGGGGTTAATAAATTGTAATAGGGGCGGCGATGTCCGGAGTGGCAGATTAGTGGTTAATAAATGTATTATAGTGTTTGCTATGCGGGAGGGCCTCGGTTTAGGAGTTAATATGTAGTTTATGGGTGTTAATGTACTTGTAACACTTTAGTTATGAGTTTTATGCTACATATTTGTAACGTAAAACTCATAACTAACTGAGTTTAGATGGCGGTACGGATCTTGTGGTTATAGAGTGTACCGCTCACTTTTTGGTCTCCCAGGCAAACTCATAATACTGGCGCTATGGAAGTCCCATTGAAAAAGGACTTTTTTAACGTGCAGTACTGATGTTGCGTGACGGCCAAAAAGGTGTGCGGTACACCTATTCTGACAAGACTTGTAATAGCAAAACGCTGCTTTTTCACCCATAACGCCAAACTCGTAATCTAGCTGATTGTTTTTAAGAGACTTCTTAAAATTTTAAGAAAATGAATAGCTTCCTAACCCAGGTGTAATATGGTATGACAATGCCACTAGTTTTAATGGCATGGCCTGTGACTAATATGTGATTGTTAACTTTAAGAGTTTAAGGTGAATTTAGGCACAAACCTTATTAATGCACATTGGTTAAATATGTTACATAGATTAAAATAAATGTAGAGACTCCCTTCATGAAATTTTCTTAACAGGACAAACATTAAAGGACACCTGAAGAAATGTATGTATACAACATTAAAGGGACAGTCTAGTCAAAATTAAATTTTCATGATTCAGATAGGGTATGCAGGTTTAAACAACTTTCCAATTTACTTTTATCATCAAATTTGCTTAGTTTTTTTGGTATTCTTTATTGAAAGCTAAACCTAGGTAGGCTCGTATGCTAATGTTTAAGCCCTTGAAGGCCGCCTCTTATCTCAATTTTTTTTTACAGCTAGACAGCACTGGTTCATGTGTGCCGCATAGATAACATTGTGCTCACTCCTGTGGAGTTACTTAGGCGTCAGCACTGATTGGATGAAATGCAAGTCTGTCAAGAGAACTGAAATAAGGTGGCAGTCAGCAAAGGCTTAGATACAAGGTTATCACAGAAGCTAAAAAGTATATTAATATAACCGAGTTGGTTATACAAATCTGGGGAATGGGTAATAAAGAGATTATCTATATTTTTAAAAGCAATACAAATTCTGGAGTAGACTTCAAAATGTAGTGAAATATTTTTTTTTTCCAATATGCACATGTATGTGCATGTGTTCATATGTGTATATATATATTATATATATATATATATATATATACTGTATATATGTATGTGTGTGTGTGTGTTCGTACTAAAACACATTTTTTTAAATTACATAAAAATGGGTTATCATTATATGTTAGCTATAACCATTATAAAGTGAAAAAATGTTAATGAACATGTATTTTGGATGTCTATAATCCTAGAATTCATTCATGTGTTGTCTAAAGCATGTCTGTTTGTTATCTTTGTCAGATGTACTGTAGACTATTTTACTACACAACATTTCAGTTTTGTAGTTAAGAATTTATGTCAAATGCAGCCCCTTCTTGTAAGTAATTAGGGCCCTAATCCGTCTTGTTATGTAGGTCTGGTCAGTATTAAATATCACCTTCTCTATCATTACTTGTACAGTATAACACAGACTTGACAGAACAGACAGAACTGCTTGCCCTGTTTAGCAATCTTCCTGTGCTAGACATTTCAGACACAAGCACTAGAGAAATACATGGAAACAAAACTTGAAAATAGATAAAAACCTACTTTGGCCTCTCAGTTTTGTGTTTTCCAGACCCTGTTTGAACCCTGACCCTTTACATTAGAGTTAGCTTTATGAATATCGCAGCTCTTGGTTTATTGACAGTTTTAGAGATTTACATTTAAAGTAAAGAAAATGGGTGATAACAACAGAACCAAAAAAAGGATTTTTTTTTTTGGGGGGGGTGAATTGTGCGGTGATATATATTGCAATTTGTTAGACTATGCTGAATTTATAGTGAAAACCTCCACTCTAATTAAATGCTATTACTGGTATACAGTCCTATCAATCTTAAACATCTTCACTAGACACAATTGGGAGAGTGCACTTCATTATCACATTTAATAAATTTAGACAGATTTCTGCTAAAACCAATTGCAGTTCTTTCACAGATGTTAATGATTTTTTTAGCTGGTTGCAATAAATATATTCATATTATGTTTATAACTTTCCGAGCTTGAGCAAAAAGAAAATACTTAAAATGGAGAACAATTTGCTTATTAAAATGACCATTAAATACAGTAGAGTCGTCGAATCAACAAATGCATAATAACAAGACAATATCACTTATTTGAAATTTAATAAGAACAGTAGATTTTTCTTTTCTAAAAAATTTCAAAATTTGCATAAACTTCCTATCCCCTGTATTATGTGACAGCCATCAGCCAATCACAAAATGCATATATGTATATACTGTGAACTTATGCTCAGTAGTTGCTGGTGTCTCAAGAAAGTGTGCATATAAAAAGATTGTGCACATTTTTATAATAGACATTAATTGGATAGCATTTAAAATTGTGTGCTCTATCCGAATCATGAAAGTTTAGTGTTCCGTTAAGTAGTTTTGTTACATAACATCACTATCCATAATGGCGAGTCTAATCTAATATATGAACTATTATTCTCACACATAGCACTCAATCATTTCCAATTCAGCAAAGGTAAGTGCATGAAAGAGAAAGCTCATAAACTTCAGAGAGCATTAGATAGATAGACAGATAGATAGATGATATAGATATGTCCTTGGCAACTAAGATATTCAGATACAGATATTAAAACTATTGTAGACGGACCCATGACCAATTGCTTTATTTTCTTTATTACTTTTAATAGGCACTGGCCCTGGCCAACCCATTTTGAAATATTACACAGCAAATCTTTTAGACCAATTACTGTTTTCTGGCTTCGTGTTTCTATGGGTGAATAAGTTAAACTGTCAAAGTTATCCTCTACAAGAGCCAAGAATATCTGGTTATCATTCAAAAATCTGGTAAACGATTGACAAATTAGATTTAAATATTTCCAGAGGGGTCTCTGTTGCAGGCTATCTTCTAATATTAAAAAATTATTTAAATATAATAAAAAATAAAAATAACATTATATATATATATATATATATATATATATATATATATATACACATTTTTATTTGGGGATTTGTACCTCAACATACAGGTATATATATATATATATATAGATTCTGCTAAAACCAATTACACACACACACACAGACATATACTGTATATATATATATATATATATTAGTATATATATATATAAATACACACACCTACATTGCAGGTAAATGTTTGGAAAATCCATACACATCATTTTTCAAATTATTTGTAGGGGTCTTAGTGTAATCATGATGTCTAACACTAGGTCATGGACACGTGTGACAAAGGTTGAAAACTAATGGCTTTATTCCATAGTTTGGCAGTTGATGAATATACATGTGCAATATTCAGTAATGGTAATCCATTTTATTCACTATCTCAAAACATCAATATATTCTTATACTCACATGCCACCTGACACTTTTACCAAACCAATGCAGACAATACTTTTTATAACCAATCAATTTCCTATTTTGCATATTATATTATACAATATAAGAGAAATGAAAGTGTGAGATTTTAACAACGCAACTGAGAAATTTCCTGCATTTGCTATATCAGCCTATGGAGGTGTGCAATTATCTCTAAGGAAAATACTTAGATATACTGTGGGCCAGATTACAAGTGGAGTGTAAACGTGGATCGCTCGATTGCAGTGTTCTTTTTGCTCAATTCCATATTACAAGTGGCTCTAAATTCAAATTACCGCAAATTAATTTGGGTGAACTCACTGTAATTTATGCTTCTCATATTTTCTATGGATAGTTATTTTATATATATATATATATATATATATATATATATATATATATATATATATATGTAACAGATTTTAGAAATGAAGGGCACTCTCAGGGTTTGTGATAATTGCGTGTCAGCAAAATATTTTCTTTTATTGTTCTTAGTAACAACATTTATTGACCAATAAATGTTGTTACTAAGAACAATAAAAGAAAATATTTTGCTGACACGCAATTATCACAAACCCTGAGAGTGCCCTTCATTTCTAAAATCTGTTTTGTATATTTTTTGAGGATTGCACCCAGGTTCTGGACTATTTACCAAGGTCGGAGTGCTGGAACACCCGCTGTTTCAATTATATAATATATATATATATATATTATATATATATATATCTAATATATATATATATATAATATATAAGCAAAAAATAGTGAAAAACATCCAAACGCGGCCTCCAGCTTAAAAATTCGTAAGTTTATTCAGGAAACTTTAAAACCATCAGCATGCAAGCCTGTAAAGTGCAGTGTTAGACAAAGACATCCCAGACTAACGCGTTTCAGCTCCTTGAAGCCGTACTCATAGACCTATGGGATAGCTTTGTAATTACATACAATATATACAAGTACATCTTAATTGATTAATTGAAAATTAAAAACTATTGTCTCTAACAAGCACCTAGTAAATATGTAACTCGTTGTGGCATTATACCACATGTTATGTGAAATGTATAACCTATTCCTGCATGCCCTATGTTTAAATGCCTGACTGTTATCTCATTATAATATTTGCCATACATCTTAATACATATAAGTGATCTGTGCACAAGCTATATGTGTATTGTTTGTATTTATATTTATAATGTGTTATCAAAGTAACTCTTTTAAGAAAGATGCTAACTAACTTTACCCAAATTATTATAGCTTGTATATATGTTATGGAAAAATATGTGGTTACCTCCTACTCTGTGAAACAAAATAGTTTGAACTATATTTACTAATAATGTTAATCATTGATATGCTGGAAAAACAATGTTTATTAGCCTACTGTGCCCAGTGTTTATTATACTTAATGTATTGTCTTTTTCACCCATCATGATATCAAATCTAATATCACACCTATAACTAACAATGAGGAAAGAGTGGAGTAGTAGTTGTATTGTGTGTCTTAGTCTCTCCTATGTTGGTATATACAATTTAAACTATATATATGATATTGACTTTTGAACTAGCATTATTGCCAATAATTCACTAGATCGAATCTAGAATTAAAGCCTTGTGGTATTCTGGTTTTTAGACACCATATCCAATAAACTTCACGTTTACTTAAGATTTTGTCTAGATCGCCCCCTCTAACAGAGAGGGAGACCTTTTCCACAACTGTCCATCTCAAGGAATCCGTATTGCGTGCATGTTTTGTCTATAAAATGTCTGGCTATTGGTAGTAGCTTATCCTCTCTTTTTCTACTCCATTCTGTATCTACAGTGATACTTGACAGATGTTTCCTTATGCGAGATCTCACTTCTCACAGGGTTTTTCCCAATGTATTGTAAACGACATGAATTACACTCAATTAAATATACCACTCCTTTTGTCCTGCAACTAACACAACTGTTAATATTATACTTTTCTCCTGTAATGGTAGATGTAAATGAACTACCCACTGCAGCATGTTTACATGCCTTGCAGTCTGTAAAACCACATTTGTGTAATCCCTTTACTTGTAACCATGACGATTGCTTTTTTTGGGTATTGGGTACAGAAGGGAAACAATGTTACCTAATGTTCTCCCTCTCCTATAGGTAAATCTTACATGTTTCTGTGGGTCCAAACCAAAGCAATCTTCAGCTGCCAACATTGGGATATGTTTTTTAATAATATTACAAACTTCATTGTACTGATTGGAGTATTGTGTGACAAATTGTATGTCCTTAGTCTCTTTGGATTTTTATCTGGGAATCAGTTACCTTCTTTGTCTTTTAACAGTGTGTCCCTATAAATTTGTGCCACTGAAAGTCGTGCATCCTTGATGACTCTGTCTGTCAGTGTTCAGGGCTGTGGAGTTAACAGTGGCTTAGGATGTGTACCCAGTCCAGTCTGTCAGTGCAGTCTATTTCCGTGTTTTGTATTTACATAGGGGAGATTGCAAAAGCCTGTGTCACCCTGGGAGGTTCCCAGTTGATTTGTTTGAAAGTATGCATTTTGTGGGTGTTGGTTTAGGGCCCAGGAAGGGGAGACCTTGGACATTGTCCTGTGCTTGATTCTTTGGCGCCAAATGTAACTGACTTCCCCCAGTTTTGCTTTTAAACATTACTGAGTATCTGCTGCGAGTGCCAGGTTTTCTGTGTGTTGTGTTTATATGTTTGTCATGCTTCCCTGCGGGCCTGTCACCCTGGCTGTTCAGGGTTAACTGCCTGGGTTGCTGGGAACTGTGCAACTGTCTGTCAGTGTTCAGGGCTGTGGAGTTAACAGTGGCTTAGGATGTGTACCCAATATCCATTCTGTGAGTGCGGGTCCCAATCCTGTGTTTTGTGTGTTATTATTATATATAAAATATATATATAAATATATACACATATATACAGTATATATATATAGTTATAATAATATTGATATATATATAATATAATATATATAATAAAGAAGCAGAATGAAGCACTCACTGTACTTTGGATATCTGGTGAAAATTATTATTTGTGACGTTTCGGATCTCAAATGTCCCTTCTTCTGACAACACAATAGTGAAAATGAACAAGCTTATAAAGGGCCTGTAAACCCTCCCCCCTTCCTGTTAACCAATTCATATAAAAACTGTGGTGCACACATCAGAGGGACCCCTCACATGAAGGTGGCCCAGCTGTGCAAAAAAATATACACCATTACTATAAAAATGCCCAATAAAATAGATAGGCTGATATAAGTGTTACATCAAGTGTTAATAAAACAATATGTGTTACAGAATACCAACGGTTGATACGTGATCACACCATACTCGCGTTCCCCCCAGATAATAGGTACCCCTGTGCTGCATGAAAGCGGAATAGACACACTATAAGACAAATGATTGGATACAGATCGTAAGCAACCACTAACAACAATCCAGACGGTCCTCGCAGTCATAGTATGTATCCATGGCAACCATTGTCAACACAGATGTTGGGCGTATGCAATGCCGCATAGTTTCGAGGTTAAAACCATAGGACATATGCGTGTGCTCATTTATTACTTGCTCGATCAACTAACCAGAATGAATCTGAAGGTGGACAAAACACTAGATCGATTCTCATAATGGGCAAAAAGAGATTGCACTGAGAGCACCCGCCCCCTGCGCTCACCATTGGTCAACGAAGGCACTCCTACTGAAATGGGAGGAGATCATTGGTCTGACGGTCCCTGACTGTTAAACAACCAGAGTCCCGAAGATAACCCCCACCTAACTATCTCACTGTAATGCCACCAACTATCGGTACTCAGCATGATGCCCCTCCGCTATATACCCTCAGGCTTAGCATTCAATCGCGCACAACCACCCAGTATTAAACACCCGGGGGAATAAGGGGAAAATAATTAGACCTTCCAGTGTAATCAAAGTGGTGCCAATCTCTATGAACTCCCAGGGTCTAGCGCTAAACAGAGTATTGAATAACAAGCCCCCCAAAAAGAACGCCAATCAGGCGCAACCTCCCATTGTAAACATAACACCTCATCACTATAAGCAACCTACCACAATCACCAAAAACTCAACAAATTTTATGGCTCAAAGACAATCCATTACAATGTGTACACAAAAAAAAACTGTATCTAGTGGAATGGTGTTAACCACTAAAGTACCTAATGGGAGGAACTAAACCCCTTTACCTCTCCAGTATGAAAGCTATATGAATCAAGAACTAACCACTTTATGAACACTCAAAGTAACGACATTGTATGGGAGGGAAACCTCATAAAAAATGCTAGCAAATCTCAAAGGTGGAATCAGAAGGGAAGAACCCAATAACCACCACAATACTACTAAGTAGGCTACCATTAGTTTTCCAATATAGAGAAACCAGAGGGGCAAGGAAACACAACTCTCCTCAGAGCAATTTCTACGTAGTATGCCGTCTAATGCCAAAATTCATGCACCCAGGCCTCGACACCCATCAAGTGTGAGAACGGAGACATGAGACCACGATCACCGAAGGTAAGTACAAGTGTGTAAGAGTGCTTCAACATATAAACAAACAAAAATATTATAAAACAAAAATATTATAAAAAAAATATTATAAAAAAAGGGACCCCAAAAACAGGGCTACTATAAAAACAAATATCCTACCCTGCGAAATTACATTACAACAGGGATCCCAAACAACTAGTGGATCCTACTGTAGGCAAAGATGGAACATACATAGACCAACAGCAAGTGTAAATGAACATATCCCAACAATTTGCACTTAACAAGATATATGGTTTAATGACGTTGTGGGCTCTCATCATGAAAAAATGTTGTCGTGGGCTCCCATCATAAAAACAACAATAGACTCTCAATAAACATCCTATCAGACCAATTTAGGAGAATGGTGTCCAATCACAGAACGCCTGCCAGCCAGTTTGGACGTTGAGGCCCCTGGGTGCCAAGGTTCCCAGTTTGTGTATCCATCTGGCTTCCTTCTGCAGCAATATCTTAGCTCTGTTGCCCCCTCGTCTTGGTACCGGTACATGATCAATTATGTGGAATCTTAAATCCGTAACAGTGTATCCACTTTCTAAGAAATGTCGGGCTATGGGTTGGTCCGACTTTCTACTCTTCAGGGCAGTCCTTATGCCATCCGAGTCCGGGCATCATCTATGGTTTTCCCAGTATAAAATAGCCCACATGGGTAGTTGAGCAGATAGATAATGTGTGTCGTTGTGCATGTAAGAAAAATATAGATTTTGTATTTCTTCTTTTTATCCGGATGCTGGAACATATTTCCGGTGTGCATACTGTTGCAAGTCACACAACTTGTACATTTGAAGCAGCCATTCTTCTTCTTCAGCCAAGTTTGGTTGTCCATCAGGGATATTGAATCAGTCCTCATTAAATGGTCTTTAAGGCTTCTGCCTACTCCTATATGCCAAGCAGGGTGCCCCCCCAATTAGTAAAATGGCAATGAGGGGTCGGAACTGTATCAACTTCCATTCCTCCTTTATAGCTTTCATAATGTGATGGTGGTTCAGGAGAGTAAGTGGTAACAAACGTGAGTTTGGGGGATGGTATCTGGTGTAGCCTTGTCAGCCCCAATTGCTGTCTGGATTACCTGCTCATGCATGGTCTGTAGTTGGTTTCCTTTTGTATCCCCGTTGTGTGAATCTATCCACCATTTCGGTTAACTTGGCTTCACAATGTGCAGGATCTGTATTGGTTGCGTACCACTCTTTGAAATTGTGCCTTTGGTATGTTGCGGTACCAAGGCTGGTTGGTGACAACTAGTGGCATGAAGAGTTGTATTCCGATCTGTGCTGTTTCTAAAAAGAGTTGGTGCCAAGTGTCCCATTGATTTTAAATATTCTCACATCCCAAATAATCGACAGAGGTCCAAATTTGCCACATATCTGATAGTACTGTTGAGTGAATTCAATGTTGCAATCCAATTTACAAGTAATCTATAAATCATCTTGCCAGATTAGGAAACAAGGCCATCTATATATCTACGATAGAACTTAATAGATGGTACCTCAATATACTTTCATGCATAGTGTCTCGTACTCAGCCATGTAGAGATTCGCCAGCGATGGGGCCACATTGGACCCCATTGCTGTTCGGCTATTTGAAAGATAGAATCAATTCTCAAAGCGGAAAAAAATTTCTTTGTAGACAAATCCTCAAAAGTTCAATCAAGACATCCTCTGGTGGGCCTACATATGGCATCTGTCTCAAGCAGTTGGTAACTGCCGCAATACCTGCCAAGTGAGGAATCATTGTGTAAAGGCTTGAGACGTCCATAGTGACCAAGATGTCAGACTCACTAATGTCAATCAGATTGATGATATCTTGGATAAACCGTAGACGAATCCTGTACATAGGAACCTGCTGTGTTTGACCATTGGGCTGCAGGAAATGATCTACAAATTCAGCCAAAGGTTGGCAAGAAAGATCCTCTGGCTGAAAACAATCGGTCTTCCAGGCGGGCATTTTAAATCTTTATGAATCTTTGGCAATGTGTACAACATCGGTGTTATTTGGAAAATCCCCTTTGTAGATAGCGTGTTCTTGTTCAGAAATGACCTCAGCCTCCTTCCTACCAGAAATTTCTTTATCGATTTCACGCTTCAATGCAGAGGTGGGATCATTCTGTAGAATTGTATAGGTTGTCTGTCAGACAACTGACGAAAGATCTCTTCTTTTATAGTCATTCCACATCCATCACCACTACACCCCCCACCTTTGTCGGCAGGGCGTATCACAATAGCGTCGTCTTCACGTCTTTTATTGGGCATTTTTATAGTAATGGTGTATATTTTTTTGCACAGCTGGGCCACCTTCATGTGAGGGTCCTCTGATGTGTGCACACAGTTTTTTATGATTGGTTAACAGGAAGGGGGGAGGGTTTACAGGTCTTCACGTCTTTTATTGGGCATTTTTATAGTAATGGTGTATATTTTTTTGCACAGCTGGGCCACCTTCATGTGAGGGTTCTCTGATGTGTGCACACAGTTTTTTATGATTGGTTAACAGGAGGGGCGAGGGTTTACAGGCCTTTATAAGCTTGTTCATTTTCACTATTGCGCTTTCAGAAGAAAGGACATTTAAGATCCCGAAATGTCACAAATAAATCATTTTCACAGATATCCAAAGTCCAGTGAGTGCTTCATTCGGCTTCTTTATTACATTCCTTTAAAGAGCACCCTGGCAGCTGCAGGACGGTGGTGAGAGTGCACATACTTCCTTCGAACTCCTTTGCTTATATATATATATATATATATATATTTATTTTTATATATATTATATATATATATATATATATATATATATATACTATATATATATAAAAATAACTCTAAACCCCAAGATGGTAGTCAGAGAAGATGATGGCAGCGGTGCTCCATCTTGATCACGGCGGTGCTTCACCTATCAACCTGGCAGGCACTCCATCTTCATCCTGGTGGTGGCGGCGGAGGTGGCATCGGCAGTGGTCCTCATCTTGCAACCTTAAAAACGTAGGTCCTCTTCATGCGGTCACCAGCCACACACTAAAGTTTGAATGTGAGGTACCCCTTTTATATTGGGTACCCTTGCATTCCTATTGGCTGATTTGCATGTTCAAATTCAAATCAGCCAAAAGAAAAAACTTTTATTCTATTGGCTGATTTGAATTTGAAAATTGAAATAAGGCCAATAGGAATGCAAGCAATATTGTAACTGCACTAGCGGTAAACCTTTTTGTGCGAGTTGGGTTAGTGGCTGAAGCAATAAATTTATACTTTCAACTCGTAATACCAGTGCAACCCGATTCATGCAAAAGGTTTACCACTAGCGCAGTTAGTGCTCTAGCAAAAGCGCTAGTTAGCAATTCACTTGTAATCTGGCCCTAAGTCTATAAACGTGACTTGTTAAGAGAATTATATTACATATCGTACTAGTCATGTGTAGCGCTGATGAAAATGTTGCATCTGTTAAGACATCACTTTAAAGAAAGATCTTCATAAAATAACAAAGGTTATCACCATAAGGATACTTTGTTTTCCATCATACACATACATATGGAAAAACACATTACCAAGCGCAAGGTGCAAAGTCTATCTATGCTGCTTTTAATGCAAAACATTGTTGAGGAGATATTAGTAAATGTTAGTAAGTTTAGATAACACAGTCAGAATTATCATCGCTAATACAGCAGTAGGAATGTAATGCCTCTAAACTTCGACTAAGCTCCTACAATCCGAGAGCTAAATTACATTTATCTCACTCTAGTTTCAAGGTTTTAGCAAAGGTGCTTAATAAATCTTATAAAGGTGCCTAGGTAAGCGGTTGAAAAGTTTGGAGACAAGGCTCCATTTCTGCCACAGGGTTCATTCATTTTATAAGAGTGTCAGGTAAAACGCATTATGTATATCACTTTGTATGAGGTTTGAAAATCAACTAAAAGATTTGAGACATGCTCCATTTCTGAGAAACCTCAGGTTTTAGTAGAGGACTTAGTATAACTAAGTATATACTTTTATCTAGAGAACATATTTATGGACATAATATTTAAGGTACACTGTTCAGAACATATAAAGAATCCCAGATGACATTTATCTTAAGAATGAGCATTTTCTTTTATTAGAAAATATAATAGAGCTGTTAAAAAAAATCCTCTTTAAATAAAGCACTGGAATCTGATGGATTAGATATTCAGGTGATTTTGATATTTATGTATTAATTGGAAAGCTCTCTAGAAGATGATACAATTCTAACTATAGTTTTGTAAACATGTGTTTGTATAGGTGGCAAACATATAAAACTTTTTAATAATTGGTAAAGTTACAACAAAGAGCTCGCTTCCATTGAGCCGTTAAAAATGGAGCCGTAAGATACTGAAGCCGCCGACAGCTAAAAGTAATTTACGGCTCCATTTTAGTACCAGGTTTCCATTGGAAAAGGTTTTCGCTCTTTTCGTGTAGGTGTAAGTTAGTGTTGTGTTAACGCTTCCACCCGATGCCCGATTTCTAAAACATTAGTAAGTTACTATGGTAACCTGACCATACAAGTCCAAGCGCCGTATATTTTACCCATCGCTCGTTGTTTAAAAATAAAATCAAACTCCTAACGCATGCGCAATATCTACCTCTCAAACGCAACCCCCCACTGCAATAACTAATGTATTAACCCCTAATCCACAATGCCTCCACATCGCAAATTATCTATTTAAACTATTAACCCCTAATCCACCAATAACCCACATCACAATTAACCTAATAAATCTATTAACCCCTAAACCGCCAATAACCCACATCGCAATTAACTATCAAAAATAAAAAATTAAACCTAATCCCTATGAAAATAAAAAAAGCCCTCCAAAATAAAAACATCCCCTAATCTAATACTAAACTACCAATAACCCTTAAAAGGGCCTTTTGTATGCATTACCCTAAGTTAAACAGCTCTTTTCCTAAAAAATACTAAGTCCCCCCCAAACCCTCCAAAATAAAAAAGACTAACACTAAAAAATCCTAAACTACCCATTGGCCCCTAAAGGGGCATTTGTATGGGCATTAAGCTCTTTTAAAAGCCTAACTTTAACACCCAGATAGGTACTCACGGTTCTTCATCCTGGACTGTGGAACTGAAGACCGGCGACCAGCTGGAACCATGGAGCGTGGAGGATCCTCTTTGTACAATCGCCGCCGTACACTGAATAGCGAGTTTAAAGTACGCAATTAAATATGGCGTCCCTTGCATTACTATTGGCTGATTTGATTCTTCAAATTCAAATCAGCTAATAGAATGAGAGCTACTTAAATCCTATTGGCTGTTTAAATCAGCGAAGCGGTCGCCGCTTTTTAAGAAAATTTTTACCGCTGCGGACTTCGGGAACCGTGAGTACCTATCTGGGGGTTAGAGTTAGGCTTCTTTTTTTAATTTTTATTTTTTTTTTATTTTTTAGATTAGGGATTTCTGGGCAGTCTTAAAAGAGCTGAATGCATTTTTTAAGGGCAGTAAAAGAGCTGAATGCCCTTTTAAGTGCAATGCCCATACAAATGGCCCTTTTGGGGCAATGGTTAGTTTAGGATTGTTTAGTGTTTTTTATTTTGGAGGGTTTGGTGGATGGGGATTTTATTAGGCATTTTTTTAAGGAAAAGAGCTGTTTAATTTAGGGCCCTTTCAAGGGTTATTGGTAGTTTAGTTTAGTATTAGATTAGGGGGTGTTTTTATTTTGGGGGGCTTTTTTATTTTAATAGGGATATATGTTTAATTTTTTTATTTTTGATAATTTTGTTTATTATTTATGTAATGTTTAGACTTTTTTATTTTCTGTAATTTTAGCTTAATTTAAACTTAGTTTTTCTATTTTTAAAGTAATGTTAGGTTTTTAATTTAATTTAGGATTATGTAAAGGGGTTAATTTAGGGGGGTCTCAGAGAGCACCTTTTTCCTGTTTTACACCTAGTTACGCTGGGTGTTATTTTTGTTAGTGTATCGACAGCCATCCGACAGTGTATTTACGGTTTTGCGCGGGGCATTGGAAACCGGGTATTATTTTAAAGATTAGCGACTTCCTATACTTTGTATGGGACACAATAATGTTTTCAGCAGCCAGAGTCTGGTTGCCGAAATTTTGGTTATAACGGGCCGTTGGAAAGCAGTCGATTAAATGATATGCTTCCGACAGTATATTTATCGGTTTGTGAGTGCACACAAACGGAATTACGCTCAATGGAAGCGAGCCCAAAGAGAGCAAACTATACAATTTAAGCTATGTTGTTTATTTATTATTCAGCTACCATGTGCAACTTGATTTTGTTGATAATTATTTAGGCAATGTACAGTCTTAATGCCCAGCAATGCCAACAAAATAAGCAGACAGTTACAGTGAAGAGGGGAAAGTTGCCCCATCTTTAGCTTATTGTGAGATCTTTGTATATAGTGAAAAAGAAGATTTAGAAATGCAAAGCTAAATACCAACAAAACCATATAACAGAGTGGTATCATATCCATGAAAATAGGGCTACACTGGTACCTAGTTAGACTCTTTCAGTATTCCGTTAATGCAGTAATGAGCCAGATAAGAACATTAATGGCCACAATGTTGCCCTCCTTACTACATTTATGGAAAATATTACCAGCTATGCTGTAAATAGCCAATATAAAACATAGTTATATTTATTTGGCTTTAATACTGACTGATGTATTTCTGCTCCTGTTCTTAATCACTGAAGTATTTGTTAGTGACAGTAAAATATATCTCTATACATATAATAACATAATATAAATGTGTATATATACAGTATCCCAACAAAAAGTGAGTACAACCCCCTCACATTTTGTAAATATTTTATTATATCTTTTCATGTGACAACACTGAAGAAATGACACTTTGCTACAATGAAAAGTAGTGATTGTACAACCTGTTATAAACAGTGTAAATTTGCTGTCCACTCAAATAACTCAACACACAGCCAATAATGTCTAAACCGTTGGCAACAAAAGTGAGTACACCCCTAATTGGAAATGTCCAAATTGGGCCCAATTAGCCATTTTCCTCTCTGGTGTCATGTGACTCGTAAGTGTTACAGTAAGTCTCAGATGTGAATGGGGAGCATGTTGTGTTAAATTTGGTGTTATCGCTCTCACACTCTCTCATACTGGTCACTGGAAGTTCAACATGGCACCTCATGGGAAAGAACTCTGAGGATCTGAAAAAAAAATAATTGTTACTCTACATAAAGATGGCCCAGGCTATAAGAAGATTGCCAGACCCTGATGCAGGCAACGCTTGGCAAGACCATACAGCAGTTTTCACAGGACAGGTTCCAATCAGAACAGGCCATCGCCATGGTCGACCAAAAAAGTTGAGTGCACGTGGCTCTGAGCATCACATCCAGAAGTTGTCTTTGGGAAATAGAAATATTAGTGCTGCCAGCATTGCTGCAGAGGTTGAAGGGGTGAGGGGTCAGCCTGTCAGTGCTCAGACCATACGCCTCACACTGCATCGAATTGGTCTGCATGGCTGTCATCCCAGAAGGGAAGCCTCTTCTAAAGATGATGCACAAGAAACAGTTTACTGAATGACAAGCAGACTGAGACATGGATTACTGGAACCATGTCCTGTGGTCCAAAGAGACCAAGTTAAACTTATTTGGTTCAGATGGTGTTAAGCATGGTGGTGATAGTGTCATGGGTCTGGGCCTGCATGAGTGCTGCCGGCACTGGGGAGCTACAGTTCATTGAGGGAACCATGAATGCCAACATGTAATGTGACATACTGAAGCGGAGACTGGGCCGCAGAGCAGTATTCCAACATGATAATGACCCCAAACACACCTCCAAAGACGACCACTGTCTTTGCCAAAGAAGTGAGGGTAAAGGTGATAGACTGGACCATGCATGTCTCCAGACCTAAACCCTATTGAGCATCTGTGGGCATCCTCAAATGGAAGGTGGGGGAGCGCAAGGTCTCTAACATCCAATATCTCAGGTATGTCGTCATTGAGGAGTGGAAGAGGACTCCAGTGGCAACCTGGTGAAGCTCCGGTGAACTCCATGCCCAAGAGGGTTAAGGCAGTGCTGGAAAATAATTGTTGGCCACAAAAAATATTGACAACTTTGGGCCCAATTTGGACATTTCCACTTAGGGGGTGTACTCACTTGTGTTGCAACAGTTTAGACATTAATGGCTTGTGTGTTGAGGTTATTTTGAGGGGACAGCCAAATTTACACTGTTATACAGGCTGTACACTCACTACTTTACATTGTAGCAAAGTGTCATTTCTTCAGTGTTGTCACATGAAAAGATATAATAAAATATTTACAAAAAATCGGAGGGGTGCACTCACTTTTGTGAGATACTATGTGTGTGTGTGTGAACAAATTAGTGTGATAACACCAAAGTGACATAGACCACTAAATCAAATAAAGTATATGTATAATATATATATATATATATATATATATTATATATATATACTTTATATAATATATAAAAAAATAAAAAAAGCAAAATTTAGGAGGTAAGATTCCGCATCTGGTGAGGAAGAAACCACTTCAACCGGAGGTCTCTCTCACACAGATGCTGGCAACTTATCTCACTAGATTAAGGGTATTTTTTCTAGTAAGTGGAATACCTTCGGATTTATTTTTTTGTGGACTATTACATCCTAAATTTTGCTTTTATTCATTAACATATACCGTATATGTCACTTTGCCACTATCACACTACATTTGTTCACATTTTACTAGATTAGAGGCATAAATAATCTTTGTTTTTATTTTTGTTTTAAATGGCCATTGTTTGCTTTGATTCACTATACATTAGCACATAATTTTGGGTGTTCCTTGCCTCAATCCAGAGATTTCTCTGAATTGTAACATTTCTACTTTTCTGTGTATATATATTAAAGACCATACAATAAAGAAAAAAATGGGGCTATGAAAAAAGCGCTAAAAATGGAAACAGATTAGCACCAAATGAAAAACATTAGTAATTAAAAACTGTCATCAAAATAATTACGTTTGCACATAGAAACTATAAACTGTGCCTTAATAATATGAGTTTTATGAAGTAGATAGTAAAACTAGTATGATAGGGATATCTTATAATAAATAATCTATATGTTTTTTAGGCAACACAATAACAAATATATGCGTATCAGATTAGAGTAAAAGAAAGGGAATCAGATAAAAGGACTGAGTCCAATATAAATAGGATATCTGGAAAAGGATTCCGCCTTGTGGGGGTCTGTGTTTAGCAGCTTTTTAGGGAGACAGACAATAACATCTGTAAATAAAAGGGCCTTTGACTCTATAGGGTGTCTTGTGAAAGTTGCACACTATGAGACCATATTATGAAATGTCCTGTCGGACCTGATCCTGCAGGCTCGCCCGAGAACACGGGCCCTCAAGCTCCCGTACGGAGCTTGATAGATAGGCCCCTAAAGTATGGCAATTTATCATTATACATATATCTTCTATATCCTTGAAAATTAGTGTTTCGACCCTTTTGTGAGATACTGTTTTCTGTGGATTTATTTATATATATATATAATATACTTCCTATGTAGAATTTTATTCATTTATGTATTATCTTATTTCTGCAAGTAGCAGTAGTATTCTTATTAGTATTAGTATTCTTATAATTTTTATTAATAATATTATTTAATTATTATTATTCATTATTATTAATATATTGTTTGTGGGATCCCTTGTGGTTGCGCTTGTTTGGCTCCCAAAGCTTATAGCACTGCTTGTAAGTGATATATTCTCTTTAGTATGTATATATAAATATATATATACTATATATATAGTCCTTTCATGTAATTGGCAAGAGTCTAGTGACGTATGGTATTACAATCCTACCAGGAGGGGCAAAGTTTCCCAAAACCTCAAAATGCCTATAAATACAACCCCTCACCACACCCACAATTCAGTTTACAAAACTTTGCCTCCTAATGGAGGTGGTGAAATAAGTTTGTGCTTGATTTTTATGATTTCTTCTGTATAAGCACTTCTAAGCATTCTGAAGCCCATATCCTCCCAGAGTACAGTGTTTGTCAGAGGGATGTGAAGAGAGTATCGCCTGTTTGTTGATTTTTATGGTTTTCCTCGTGGGAAATCTTTTCAAGGGTTCTCTGTTATCGGTCGTAGGGATTCCTCTCCTACCTCCCTTTTCAGATCGACGATATACTCTTATATACCATTACCTCTGCTGATAGCTTTCATTACTGGTTTGGCTATCTGCTATATTGGATGGGTGACTTTCGATAAGTATGCATCATTATTCATCAGACACTCTCAGCTAGGTTTGGGCGCTTTATGTATTAATATAAAGTTTTAAATATATGTATTTTACTTATATTTGCCATAAGGTCAGATCTATGTGTATTTCCCTTTGCAGTCCAGCAGTTTCGTTATGGGAATCATGTTTGAGGAAGTTTGTCTTACCTGGGGTATAGTCTTTTTTCAATTTGACTTTTTTTTTCTTTGGAAAACTTGCGGACAAATTAGGCTCGCGGAGGGCGCAAAATCCTGTTATTTATTGTGTCATTCTTAGCGCAAGAAATTTTTTGGCCGCGAATGTTGTCTGTCATGATGCAAATTCACCATTTCCTGCCGTCTTAGTTGAAGCTAGGTGTTTTGGGGGCGAAATTGTATTTGTTACGATGCAAGTTGCGTTGTTTCCGGATGTTTGTTTGCGCCAAAAAAATTCTCACTTCCCTTTGCGTCACGCATCATACTAGGCGCCAGAAAAATTAGTTTTATTTTAACCTCACTTCCTATATGCTCCTTGCCTTCTTTATGCTTCAGAGGGCTATGCGATTTGCTTTTTTTTACTAATTTTAGCATTTGCATTTTTCCCATTCCTGAAACTGCTATACAGGGAGTGCAGAATTATTAGGCAAGTTGTATTTTTGAGGATTAAATTTATTATTGAACAACAACCATGTTCTCAATGAACCCAAAAATCATTAATATCAAAGCTGAATATTTTTGGAAGTAGTTTTTAGGTTTGTTTTAGTTATAGCTATTTTAGGGGGATATCTGTGTGTGCAGGGGTGACTATTACTGTGCATAATTATTAGGCACTTAACAAAAAACAAATATATACCCATTTCAATTATTTATTTTTTACAGTGAAAACCAATTATAACATCTCACATTCACAAATATACATTTCTGACATTCAAAAACAAAACAAAAACAAATCAGTGACCAATATAGCCACCTTTCTTTGCAAGGACACTCAAAAGCCTGCCATCCATGGATTCTGTCAGTGTTTTGATCTGTTCACCATCAACATTGCGTGCAGCAGCAACCACAAGCCTCCCAGACACTGTTCAGAGAGGTGTACTAGTTTTTCCTCCTTGTAAATCTCACATTTGATGATGGACCACAGGTTCTCAATGGGGTTCAGATCAGGGTGAACAAGGAGGCCATGTCATTAGATTTTCTTCTTTTATACCCTTTCTTGCCAGCCACGCTGTGGAGTACTTGGACGTGTGTGATGGAGCATTGTCCTGCATGAAAATCATGTTTTTCTTGAAGATGCAGACTTTCTCCTGTACCACTGCTTGAAGAAGGTGTCTTCCAGAAACTGGCAGTAGGACTGGAGTGAGTTTGACTCCATCCTCAACCCGAAAAGGCCCCACAAGCTCATCTTTGATGATACCACAGCCCAAACCAGTACTCACCTCCACCTTGCGCATCTGAGTCGGACTGAGCTCTCTGCCCTTTACCAATCCAGCCACGGCCCATACCATCTGGCCCATCAAGACTCACTCTCATTCATCAGTCCATAAAACCTTAGAAAAATCAGTCTTGAGATATTTCTTGGCCCAGTCTTGACGTTTCAGCTTGTGTGTCCTTGGTCAGTGGTGGTCGTCTTTCAGCCTTTCTTACCTTGGCCATGTCTCTGAGTATTGCACACCTTGTGCTTTGGGCACTCCAGTGATGTTGCAGCTCTGAAATATGGCCAAACTGGTGGCAAGTGGCATCTTTGGCAGCTGCACACGCTTGACTTTTCTCAGTTCATGGGCAGTTATTTTGCGCCTTGGTTTTCCACACGCTTCTTGCGACCCTGTTGTACTATTTGAATGAAACGCTTGATTGTTCGATGATCACGCTTCAGAAGCTTTGCAATTTTGCTGCATCCCTCTGCAAGATATCTCACTATTTTTTACTTTTCTGAGCCTGTCAAGTCCTTCTTTTGACCCATTTTGCCAAAGGAAAGGAAGTTGCCTAATAATTATGCACACCTGATATAGGGTGTTGATGTCATTAGACCACACCCCTTCTCATTACAGAGATGCACATCACCTAATATCTTAATTGGTAGTAGGCTTTCGAGCCTATACAGCTTTGGAGTAAGACAACATGCATAAAGAGATAATGTGGTCAAAAATACTCATGTGCCTAATAATTCTGCACTCCCTGTATGTGGAAATAATATATATCTGTTTAAATGTTATTTTTTCTTTTTTACATTTTACAAGATGTCTCAATTTGATCCTGTCTCAGAAGCTGCTGTAGAACCATGCTGCCTGAAAATGCTTTTAACCAAAGCTAAGTGTTATCTGTTATTAACTAGTGGGATTATATCTCCAGCTGTAGTATGTAACAGTTGTCATGATAAGCTTTTGCATGCAGAAAAGGTTTCTATTAGTGCTAGTACAGTATCTGTTTTCCTTCCTAAGTACATGATATCCCTGTTGATATGAAAAATTATATTGCTGAGGTGATACAGAAGGCTATGGCTGCTATACCCGCCTTCAAATAAATGTAAAAAGGACTTTTAAACTTCTCCTAATACTAATGAAATTTGTAATAACTGGCAACATACTTATATATCCTCCTCTGATGAGGATCTCTCTGACTCAGAAGATCCTACTTCATACATTGACAACTGATAAATCATCTTATATTTTTAAGATCGAGTATATTCGTTTCTTTGTTAAAATAAGTGTTATAAACTTTGGATATTGAGGGACTCTGGTTCTCTTGATAATAAACCCAGTAAACGTTTAAATTCTGCCTATAAAAACCTCCTGTGACTACTCCTGAGGTTTTTCCTGTTCCTGGTGCTATTTCTGATGTGATTGCTAAGGAATGGTCTAAGCCTGGTACTTCTTTTGTTCCTTCTTCAGTTTAAAAAGTTGTATCCTTTGCCAGTGGGCTAAATTAGAGTTTTTGGGGGAAAAGTCCCTAAGGTTGATGGGGCTATTTCTACTCTTGCTAAATGTACTACTATTTCTATGGAAGATAGTACCTCTTTAAATGATCCTTTAGATAGGAAGAGTGAATCTTATCTAAGAAAAGCTTATTTGCATGCTGGCTATATGCTCAGATCTGCAATTTCTATGGCTGATGTTGCGACTGCATCAACCTTTTGGTTGGATAGCTTAGCACAAAGAGAAAAAGACTCTGATTTGCATAGCATTGTTCGTTTACTTCAACATGCTAATCATTTTATCTGTGATGCTATTTTTGATATCATCAAGAGTAATGTTAATCTATGTCTTTGACTATTTTAGCTAGAAGAGCTTT
Source organism: Bombina bombina (assembly GCF_027579735.1). Taxonomy (NCBI): domain Eukaryota; kingdom Metazoa; phylum Chordata; class Amphibia; order Anura; family Bombinatoridae; genus Bombina; species Bombina bombina. Next base: position 299,063,404 of record NC_069500.1, on the reverse strand, counting down.
ATGGCTCAAATCATGGAATACTGATATGGTATCTAAATCTAGGTTACTATCTTTTTCATTCCAGGGTAATAATTTGTTTGGTTCCCAGTTGTATTCTATTATTTTCACTATAACTGGGGGGAAGGGAGTTTTTTTGCCTCACGATTTAAAGTCTAAAGGCAAATCTAAGCTCTAATTGTTCCTTTTTGTCAGAATAGAGAACAGAAAAACCCTCCTTCCCTAAAGACTCTGGGGCATATTTATCAAGCTCCGAATGGAGCTTGATGCCCCGTGTTTCTGGCGAGCCTGCAGGCTCGCCAGAAACAGCAGTTATGAAGCAGCGGTCACAAAGACCGCTGCTCCATAACCTGTCCGCCTGCTCTGAGCAGGCGGACAGACATCGCCGGAAAGCAACCCGATCGAGTACAATCAGGTTGATTGACACCCCCCTGCTGCGGCCGATTGGCCGCGAGTCAGCAGGGGGCAGCGTTGCACCAGCAGTTCTTGTGAGCTGCTGGTGCAATGCTGAATACGGCGAGCATATTGCTCGCCGTATTCAGCGAGGTCTGTCGGACCTGATCCGCACTGTTAGATCAGGTCCGACAGACCTTGATAACTTGGGGCCTCTGGCTCCAATTGGAAGCCATCCTCGAGTTGCAATAAATCCAAGCTTACAAGAAACCAAAGCCGTCCCCCAAGACTGCATGAAGGTGCAGCCTCGATCCAGTTCTGCTGGTGGGGGGCAGATTGAAATTATTTCAAGACATTTGGGCAGGTTCCATTCAGAATCATTGGATTCAGAATATTGTCTCTCAGGGGTATCGAATAGGTTTCAGAATAAAACCTCCTGTGAGAAGAGTTTTCTCTCTCACGTTCCAACAAATCCTGTGAAAGCTCAGGCTTTTCTGAAGTGTGTTTCACATCTAAAGCTTTCAGGAGTGATTGTACCAGTTCCAATTCTGGAACAGGGTCTGGTTTTTATTAATTCAAATCTATTCATTGTCCCGAAGAAGGAAATTTTTTTCAGACCAGTTCTGGATCTGAAGTTTTTGAATCATTTTGTAAAAAGTCCCAACTTTCAAGATGGCGACTATAAGGACAATTTTGCCTTTTGTTCAGCAAGGTCATTACATGTCCTCAATAGACTTACAGGATGCGTATTGTCAGTATATAGCAGGGTTTAATACAATTTATTTATTATTGTTCCTTTAAAACAAAACCCCAATTAAAATGTATATACGAAACATTTAAAATTAATATAAATTCCTAAATTCTTTTTATTAGTTAAGATTTATATATACATTGCAATATATTATGTAGAGACCAGATTATGATCAAATGATCTACATTAAACTGTTACAATATTTCTTACAAAGAGTATAAAAAATATACCTTTAAAATTAACCTTACTCACAATGAATCACATTAAAATACCACAATAAAAATACCAGAATATTCTGTTATTAACTGATAACTCTAGTTCAATGCCCAATATGGATTACCCACTTACTATGCTTTAATTTATAACTACCAGGGATTTAATCACAATAACCAGTTTATGTACAGTTCTGAAAGAGTTCACAAAAATGACTGACTTACAAATTCTGGAGTGTAAAACCCTGTCTAGCAAATAAATTATTTAACACTGAATGTGACTGGTTCTAATTTACACAGGGCTATGGATATAACTTAAAACACAAAATATGCTTTTTAAATTACTATCTGCAATTTAACTATAGTCTTAGGGAATGTCTTGATTAAAATATTAAATATACATTTTCTTATACTTTACCCAAATAACCAAATCAAAGTTTCAGTTTCCAGAATTTCTTGTAGGTCATCTATGGAGGATTTACTCACAGTGTGCAAAGGTACAGACCTCAAGAATTGTTGATCTTTCTTTGTTCAAGAAAGTGTCCCCAAAACGGCAGAGAATATACTTGGCACCAAAGCATATGTATTTTCCTCTCCAAAAGTTAATGCTTCTCTTTAGTCTGTGTCTCCTTTTCTTAGCGTGTGTATGCATCTTCATCCAAAATAAAGAAAGCCTCCTCCTTTTCCTTAATCACTCCCACAGAATTTGGATAGGCCCTCGGAGCTTGTCTTTGGATTGGCCCTAACGGAGCTGAGCATTGATTGGCCCTTCGAGCTGAAACCTTTGATTGGCCTACTGGGAACATATGTTTTAAACAGTCAATTTGTTGGCTGTCATACCAGTTTTAATCCCCTAGGGGGCAGCAAACAAAGACAAACAGTTTTCATTTTTAACATTGCTAACAGTAAACTATATAATTTAATATGTATATTTAGTATATTCACTATTATCTGATATTAATAAACTATGTGATCAGCATATATATCCCATTTATATAATTGAAAATGTACAATTTGAGATCAAACACTAGTATTATCACTCTATGTTAAGATAGAAAATATTTATATAGACTTCCTATGCATTCTATTTTGAGAGATGTATTTAAAGTTATATAAATATTTAGTGCATAACCATATGATATGACTTAGGTCACCCCATGCAGGCAATCCTGTATCACATCTATTAGCCCCATCTGAAGATAGAAAAAAACAAAAATATGTTATATATTTTAAAATGGGATTATTACAATTGTTATTTAATTTATTACACATTTGAATTCCATTTCCCATATCCATATATAGATATTTTATACAGTCTGAGAATCAATTAAATCTTTAAAAATTATACAATTCATATAGATGAATTTCTAACTTCTCTTTTTAAAATCAAGATATAAATTCTATATTGCTTCAGCACTCATAGGGTTAAACATGTCTCTCTGTTTTTTTTTCCTGCTATTTCTTACTTGAAATGCCAGCTTGTCTGGGAGATGTATATTGGGGCTTAGGATGGGACAATTTATCACCTATATGCTAAGGGCTATTTCCTCTGAGTACGTCTGTACATTCCATTATTCTTATAGACGGACCGTCTGTTTTTGCAGATAGGGAAAAATTATTTACAACAGCAGAGGGTGTTTGTGTCATCCTGAGATTTTACAGATTTGAGTTCCTTGTTCTCAGATGTTCTGTTAATGAGGAAAAAGGGGGGTTGGTCTGTTATGGCTATCAGCCCACACAATTCATGTCAAATTTGATTATGAACTAAAATGAATTACCAAATCATGTGGTACATCTGTAGTTTATTTCATGTTACTCACAGATACCCTGCAGTATCTTCATATTCCTGATTCATCCAAACCACTATCGATTTCTGAGATTCTCTTTTCTAGACAAGCACTACCAGTTTGTTGCTCTTCCATTTGGCCTAGAACAGCTCCAAGAATCCTTTTGAAGGTTCTCGGTGCCCTTCTATCTGTAATCCTTATTTGGACAATATCTTGGTACTGGCTCAATATTTTCATTTAGCAGAAGCTCACACAAATCAACTTGTGTTATTTCTTCAAAGACATGGTTGGAGGATCAATTCACCAAAGAGTTCCTTGATTCCTCAGACAAAGGGTCACCTTTTTAGGTTTCCCGATAGATTCAGTGTCCATGACTTTGTCTTTAACAGACAAGAGATGAATGAAATTGGTTTTCTGCCTGTCAAAACCTTCAGTCTCGATCATTCCCTTCAAGTGGCTATGTGCATGGAAGTTTTAGGTCTCATGACTGCAAACATCGGACGTGATCCCCTCTGCTCATTTTCATATGAGACATCTGCAGTTTTGCATGCTTAATCAATGGTGCAGGGATTATACTCGGATATCACAGTTGATATACTTAAATCCCAACATTCAACTCTCTCTGTCCTGGTGGTTAGTCTATCATCGGATTATTCAAGGGGCCTCTTTTGTTTGTCCTGCCTGGACTGTGATTTCAACAGATGCAAGTCCACACAGGTTGGGGGAGCTGTCTGGGGGGGGTCTCTGACAGAACAAGGAGTTTGGAATCCTCAAGAGGCGAGGTTACCAATCCATATTTTAGAACTCTGTGCTTTTTCAGTGCTCTTCAGGCTTGGCCGTATTAAAAAAGAGAATTATTCATTTGTTTTCTGACAGACAATTTCACAACTGTGGCATATGTCAATCATCAAGGGGGGGGACTCGCAGTCCTTTAGCGATGAAAGAAGTATCTCGGATACTTTCTTGGGAGGAATCCAACTCCTGTCTAATTTCTGCGATACATATTCCAGGTGTAGACAATTGGGAAGCGGATTATCTCAGTCGTCGTCTTTACATCCAGGGGAGTGGTCTCTCCATCCAGATGTATTTTTGTCAGATTGTACAGATGTGGGGGTCTCCCTGAAATAGAATCTGATGGCTTCCCATCAAAACAGAAGCTTCCCAGTACCTTTCCAGGTCCAGAGATCCTCAGGTAGAGATGGTGGATGCGTTAGCAGTTCCTTGGTTTTACCAACCTGCTTACATATTCCGCCTCTAGTTCTTCTTCCAATGGGGATCTGCCAGGATCATATTGGAAACAACCGCATGTGTTTCTGATAGCTCCAGCATGGCCTCACATGTTTTGGTATTCGGATCTTGTCCAGATGTCCAGTTTGCCAACCTTGGCCACTCCTTTAAGACCGGACCTTCTGTCTCAAGGGCCCGTTTTCCATCAGGATCTCAAATCACTAAATTTTGAAGGTATGGAAATTGAATACTTGAGTACTTAGTTCATAAAGGTTTCTCTGACTCAGTGATTAATACTATGCTACAGACTCGTAAGTCTGTTTCAAGGAAGGATTTATATTGGGTTTGGAAAACCTATATTTCATGGTGTTTTTCTCATAAATTCTCTTGGCATACTTTTAGGATTCCTAGAATTTTTGAGTTCTTTAGAATTGTTTGGACAAAGGTTTGTCTTGCAAGTAGCTACCTTGAAGGACAAATCTCGGGCTCTTTCTTGTTTTATTTCATAGAAAGATTGCTATTGATATTCACTGTTTTGTTCAGGCGCTTTGGTTCGTAATCAAGCCAGTTGTTAAATCAATCTCTCCTCCTTGAGTCTTAATTTGGTTTTGAAGCATTTCCCAGGCTCCTCCTTTTGAGCCTATGCATTCTTTGGATATTAAACTACTTTCTTGGAAAGTGTTGTTCTTTGCCTATCTCTTCAGCTAGAAGAGTTTCTGAATTTGGCTGCTCTCTCTTGTGAGTCTCCTTTTCTGATTTTCCATCAGGATAAGGCTGTTTTGCGACTTTGTTTTAAATTTCTTCCTAAGGTTGTGAATTCTAACAAACATAGTAGGGAAATTGTTGTTCCTTCCTTGTGTCCTAATCTCAAGAATACTCTTGAAAGATCTTTACATTTTTTGGATGTTGTAAGAGCTTGAAATATTATGTCGAAGCTACTAAAGATTTCAGGAAGCCTAGTCTATTTGTTGTTTTTTCTGGTCCTAGGAAAGGTCAGAAAGCCTCTGCCATTTCTTTGGCATCTTGGTTAAAGCTTTTGATTCACAAGGCTTATTTAGAGGCGGACAGTCCACCGCCTCAGAGAATTTCAGCTCATTCTACTAGATCAGTCTCCACTTCTTGGGCTTTTAAGAATGAAGCTTCGGTTGATCAGATTTGCAAAGCAGGCAACTTCGTCTTCTTTGCACACATTTACTAAATTTTACCATTTTGATGTATTTGCTTCTTCTGAAGCAGTCTTTGGTAGAAAAGTTTTCCAGGCAGCTGTCTCAGTTTGATTCTTCTGCTTATGATTTAAGTTTTTTCTGGAAATTTATGTGAAATTTTATAAGAGACATTTTCTTGTGGATTTAATTTTTTCAGCAGAAATAGCTGTTTTTTTATCCTCCCTTTCTTCTGTGGTCTCCCACATCTTGGGTATTTCTATCCTATAAGTCTCCTAGCTCATCGCCAATTACATGAAAGAAAACATAATTTATGTAAGAACTTACCTGATAAATTCATTTTTTTTCATATTGGCAAAGAGTCCACAAGGCCCACCCTTTTTTATGGTGGTTATGATTTTTGTATAAAAGCACAATATTATTTCCAGTTCTTCTTTTTGTATGCTTTTTTACTCCTTATTTCATCACCACCCACTACTTGGCTATTCGTTAAACGTTGTATTGTGGGTGTGGTGAGGGGTGTATATAATATGGCATTTTGAGGTTTTGGAAACTTTGCCCCTCCTGCTAGGATTGTATATCCCATACGTCACTAGCTCATGGACTCTTGCCAATATGAAAGAAATTAATTTATAAGGTAAGTTTTTTACATAAATGATGTTATATATACATACATACACACTGGCCACTTTATTAGGTACACCTTGCTAGTACCGGGTTGGGCCCCTTTTGCCTTCAGAACTGCCTTAATTCGTCATGGCAAAAGATTCCTCAGACATTTTGGTCCATATTAACATTGTGCTCACTCCGGGAGTTATTTAGGAGTCTGCGCTGAGCTGGCTAACTGCATGTCTGTCAAAAGCAATGAGATAGGGGGCAGTCTGCAGAGGTTTTTAGATACAAGGTAATCACAGAGGTTAAACAAAATTAATATAACTGTATTGGTTATGCAAAACTGGTGAATGGGTAATAAAGGGATTGTCCTATCTTTTTAAACAATAACAATTCTGGTGTAGACTGCCCCTTTAAAGGGACATGAAACCAAAATTTTCATTCATGATTCAGATAGAGAATACACAATTTTAAACAAACTTTCCAAATTTACTTCTATTATTTAATTTGCTTCCTTCTCTGTTATCCTTTGCTGAAAGGTTTATCTAGGCAAGCTCAGGAACAGCTCAGAACAGCAGAGAACCCAGATTCTAGCTGCTGATTGGTGGATGCATATTATACCGATTGTCATTGGCTCACCCATGTGTTCAGTTAGAAACCATTAGTTCACTGCTGCTCCTTCAACAAATGATACTAAGAAATGAAACAAATTAGAAAATAGAAGTAAATTAAGAAAGTTGTTTAAAATAGTTTTCTCTATCTGAATCCTGAAAGAAAAAAATGTGGGTTTCATTTCCCTTTAAGTATAAATACTTCATGCAGAAAGCTCCTTTATTTGTTTCAAGCATTCAATGCACTGAGCTGCTCAGGAAGCCATGGTAGAACGCTGGTTTTGCTAAGAGGTGATGTTTCCACCTCTTAGCAAATAGCGTGCGGGAAATCCGGCCCCATTATTTGTTCCAATAAAGTGAATTAAGAGTTGCAACTCACCATGCATGGCTGTTTCTGAATTGTATTGATGTGCATAATTGTAGGCATATAAATTCTGACAACTTAGGTCCCCAATTATACACCTGCTCAGGCGATACATCCCTGTTCATTCATGCTGGGGGGTTCTGAGTGCAGTAGGAATGTAGTTGGTGAAGAACTTATGGCTACCTAATTTATTTGTGCCAGTATTGGTTTTTTGAAAGTTCACATACACTGCAGTTTCCAATATTCTAGATGTGACCGGTCTCTTTTATTTATTTGATTTTTTTTTATTTTTCATTTATCTATTGTGTAGTTTGATTTCTTTTTTCTATTTTTTGTTTCACTTCTTCTCCATTTTTCTCTCATGGATGCATTCATTTGCCAGGCTTTTACAGTGTTAGTCTTATGAATATATTTTTGTTTACTAAAATAATAATTTTTGAATAATCTATACTTTTTGCCAATATTTATTAAGAGTTCTGATTTCCCTGTCTCTCGGGTAGAGTAGATCATGAGCTCACTAGGTATCTATTTTTATCTTCTTTTCTTAATATATATATATATATATATATATATATATATATATATATATTGTCACGAAAACCTCAGGATTTAGCTAAGAAAGGGTTATTTCTGTGTAGCTTGAACTCAAAACAGTTATTTGTTTTCAAGAAGAATTGTGACTTGTGTTTTCTTTGAATGCCAGGAGTCTCCTAAATAGCCCCACTCAAATGTTATTGTGTATGCATTGAGTCAAAAAGCCACTCAAGCTCTTAGTCCCAGAGATACACAGGATAAAGTTTATGGCTTAGGCTGTCAATAGAATGCATGATGCAAAAACAGGCCCGTTCATCACCAAAAACTGACCAGGTCACTGAAAGGACATTGGTATATTATGTACATATGTGTGTTAAAACTGTTATAACCTATAAGGAAGGTAAATATGACAACCTATGGCAATTTGATATCAAAACCGATTCCCAATAAAACTTAAAAGGTTCTAGATATGTAAATATAGAAATTGAGTGTTACCTAGCAGAACTTATAATGTATTGTATAATTTCAGGCAAGAAATTAGTCTATTGAAGGTCATAAAGACAGGGGGGTTTTCCTTTGCCTGCCCAGGAGGGTGTGGTCAGGCAACTTGATCTGTGGAAAATGGTATAAGAATTTTATGTTTTAAACATAAGATTGTCATTTCTTACAAGGGAGGCTGTTACAACACAGAGTAAGGACCCAATTGCTTCATGCCATCTCTCTGGTAACAGATTCCAAAGACTAGTACAGTGTAAGGTTTCTAATTTTCTCCTTTTTTATTTGAAAAAACTGTTTGCGTGTGTAATATTTTGGCATAATAAATAATTCCTTTATTAAGTTTGGCCTTTGTCTAATAATTGAACCACGTTACTGAAAGAGATTGGAATATAGAACTGTAATAATTTAGGTTATTTTCTGCTTAAATTGTATTTCTAGAGTTAATGTGTAAAGTCTGGGTTTTTTCTTAGGATTTTCCTTTAATAAATTTTGGTGGCAGTATTGGAGCTATAGGTGACAGAAAAAGGGGGCGTGATAACCCTTTCTGTGCCAAATAAGTGACTGGCGCAGGATTGGATAACCTTGGTTCGTCTCAAATTGGTGGCAGCAGTGTAGATAATTTTTTTATATTAGATTTTAGTGCCTTGTGGATTTGCTAGTGTGAAAATCCCCGGTACTAAAAGAAATTGTTTCTTACAATTTCCAAAGGCTAAAACTCAGTGCATTATATAGTCACACATTGCAAACAGTCCCCTTCCTATTCTCTGTTTTTCTTTTCTATTTTATTTTTTGCTATGGAGGCATACAAGCAGCGATCTAAAGAAGCACTTATGCTCCTATGCCAGGAGCGGGATATTCCAACATGGTGTTCAAAGAACAAAGATTTACTAATACAAGCTCTTGTTGAATATGATAACAGCCAAATCACACCAGTTGAAGTCCCAGGAGAGATGTCTGCAGCTGGTGGGCGGTGATTCATCAGGATCTGGGGATCCATTGGACTGTTATTTGCAAACTGTTCTTAAACATATGGGCTCAGTGGATGCAAGTTTGCGCATGAAACTGATTACAAAGTTTTATGAAAGACAGGCTGCTGAACGACAGGCGTCTCTGGCAGCTGAGAGAGAGGCTTTGGCAGCTGAAAGACAGGCTGCTGAACAACAGGCGGAGAGAGAGTATCAGCTACAGCTTGCACGGTTTGGAGAGAGGGATGGTCTCACCTGTTGTTAGTGAACCTAGAGACCCACCTGCTCCAGAGTGCGTGCAGAGAATTTTCCCCTCTGGAGAAATATGGAGATGTGATGTATTCCTGCATAGCTTTGAGAAAGTTTGCAGACAGTTCCAGCTTCCAAGGGAGCAGTGTACCAAGTACCTTACCCCTGGCCTGAAAGGTCCTGCACTGGAGGTGTTTGCTGAACTACCCCCAGAGTTTGATCAGGACTATGATTCCATTAAAGCTGCACTGCAGAGGAGATATAATCTTACTCCTGAGGTGTACAGAAAGAAATTCCGTTCTCTGCAGAAAGGTTTGTCAGAGAGCTATACTGCAGCTGTTGGGAACTTGATGACAGCCTTTAAACAGTGGGTCAGAGGATTAAAAGTTGCCACTATGGAGGAGCTGAAAGATTTGATTGTGAAGGAGCAATTTATGCAGCTGTGCCCAGCCGGAGTACAAGAATGGGTTTTGGATCGGAAGCCCATAACAGCATTGGAAGCTGGCGAGCTGGCTGATTTTTACACAGCCAACAGGTCTCCAGAGAATGGGAGGAAATCCTTTTCTAAGGGGGGATCCACCTGTAAAGGAGCTGCTGCACCGACCCCCCTTCACAAAACCTGCTGTGCCTTTATCTAGTGTGTCCTGCTCCCTCTGGGAAAGGAGGGGCGAGTGCTGTATCTGGCAGGGGATACCCGCAGATGTTTTGCCTGCAACAAAGTGGGCCACATCAGCTCCACTTGCCCAAGAGGGATTAACTTGGAGCCATCAGCTGGAGGGTGTAATCCCTCAGAAGTAACAGCATCTGTTTTGTTTGTTACCTGTCCCAGAGGAAAACAACCATGAAAACTGCAATCTGTGACTGTTGGAGACAAGGTAACCATGGGGCTGAGGGACACGGGTGCAGAAGTGACTATGGTGCACTCCAAAGCTAGTGAACTCTGAGAACATTATCCCTGGAAAGACTCTAGCAGTTAAAGGGATTGGGGGAATGAAACTTGCAGTGCCTATGGCACGTGTATATCTTGATTGGGGAGTGGGGAGAGGTTTAAGAAATGTGGGGGTATCTGAAAATATTCCTAATGATGTTTTACTGGGTACTGATTTGGGTAGATTGTTATCTCTTTATGTGCCTGACAATGCTACATGTGACATAGTGACATTAGTTGCAGACCCTTATGTGGAAAGGGCTGTGTGTAAAAATGCTCAGAGACATTATGACCAGGAGGGAGGACAGCGTGCATGTGTGCAAAGTGCTGTGCCTGAACTGGGGGTGTCTGTGCTGAGAGGTGACCCTGTAAGAGGAGAAACTGATGGGGGAGAAAGGCAGATAGACTGTGTGGGTCTGTCTGTGCCTGAACGAGTTTACCTGTACAGGGAGAAACTGTCTGTGAAAGGAGGCAGATGAGTGATGAGTGTCTGTCTGTGATTGAATCAGTGGATTCTATAGAAGGAGGTGAGATTGACGGGGGAGAGAATGACTGGGTGACTGGGCTGCTGGATGATGTGTGCCAGTCTGTGGCAGGGACAATTCCGTGCCCTGTGAAAAGACACAATAGTTGGGATAAATGGCAGAAGGAAGATGTGTGCTTGTCTGCACCAGGGTCAAAAGGATCCCAGATTCTGTGTGAGGATGCAAAGTGGCAGACTGACTGTGAGAGAGAGCAGGGGGGCAAGCTAGCCCACTCTATGACAGAAGCAGCAAAGCCACAGATTTCAGAGTGTGTGGGGGAGGAGGGTACAGGATACTCTTTGAGGGACCCCCAGAGTGAGTGTGAAAGATTGTGGGTGACAGAGACCCCAGTACACTCAGCTGTGACCTATAAATAGACTGCACAGGCTAGGGGACCGAGACTGACACATACTGCAGGCACAGGGGGGGATACAGAGAAGTGTATTTACACAGCCCCACAGTGCCAGTCAGCAAATACAGTGGTAGGCATGCAGGCTCAGCAGCTGGGACCCACAATGAAGAGGAGGGGGGAGTTAGTCAACCCCCTACCAACCATAACAGAGTGCAGGAGTACAGGAATTCTACTCCAGTGGGAGGGCAAGAGCCCATGGTAGTTAAGCAGCAACTGACAGCACACAATATGTTCAGAGAGCACACCATAGGTAGCAAGACATTAGGTTTCACAGGCACCTCTGTAACAGAGGATGATGTGTTATTCAGAGATAAGATGCAAGCCTTATTTTGGGAGGTTCCTGCAAAACCCAGAGATGCCATATTCGCACAAAAACAGTTGCAGGAGTTTACTGCCAGGGAGGGAGTATATGAGATGGGGCAAAATGTTCTGATACTAACACCCATGAGGCAGAACCAGCTACAGGCTGCATGGGAGGGGCCCTGCAATATATTCAATCAGTTGGGTAGAGCAACTAGTGTGTCAATTTTAAAAGGAAGGCATCCTGCTGTCAAAACTGCTATGTGCAATTTGTCTGGCAATGGCGTTATCACAGCAAGGGGAAGCTCCCTTTGATACGCATCGGGAGTGGCTTGTAGCCACCCCCTTTTGCGTCTCTTATTGGGGGAGGTGTCACGAAAACCTCAGGATTTAGCTAAGAAGGGGTTATTTCTGTGTAGCTTGAACTCAAAACAGTTATTTGTTTTCAAGAAGAATTGTGACTTGTGTTTTCTTTGAACTGCCAGGAGTCTCCTAAATAGCCCCACCAAATGTTATTGTGTATGCATTGAGTCATAAAGCCACTCAAGCTCTTAGTCCCAGAGATACACAGGATAAAGTTTATGGCTTAGGCTGTCAATAGAATGCATGATGCAAAACAGGCCCTTCATCACCAAAAACTGACCAGGTCACTGAAAGGACATTGGTATATTATGTACATATGTGTGTTAAAACTGTTATAACCTTAAAGGAAGGTAAATATGACAACCTATGGCATATTTGATATCAAACCGATTCTCCCAATAAACCTAAAAGGTTCTAGATATGTAAATATAGAAATTGAGTTACCTAGCAGAACTTAGAATGGATTTTATAATTTCAGGCAAGAAATTAGTCTATTGGAGGTCATAAAAACAGGGTTTTTTTCTTAGCCCGCCCAGGAGGGTGTGGTCAGGCAACTTGATCTGTGGAAAATGGTATAAGAATTTTAGGTTTTAACAATAAGATTGTCATTCTTACAAGGGAGGCTGTGACAACACAGAGTAAGGACCCAATTGCTTCATGCCATCTCTCTGGTAACAGATTCCAAAGACTAGTACAGTGTAAGGTTTCTAATTTTCTTCTTTTTATTTTGAAAAAACTGTTTGCATTTGTAATTTTATTTGTAACAACCTTTTATTAATAATGCATTGTGCATAATATTTTTGGCATAATAAATAATTCCTTTATTAAGTTTGGCCTTTGTTTAATAATTGAAGCACGTTACTTAAAGAGACTGGAATATTAGAACTGTATAATTTAGGTTATTTTCTGTTAAATTTTATTTCTAGAGTTAATTTGTAAAGTCTGGGTTTTTTCTTAGGATTTTCCCTTTAATACATTTTAAGTGGTGAGAGTATTGGAGCTATAGGTGACAGAAAAAGGGGGCTGATAACCCTTTCTGTGCCAAATAAGTGACTGGCGCAGGGTTGGATAACCTTGGTTCGTCACATATATATATATATATATATATATATATATTATTTAGAGTAAATAAGTAAATACACAGTTAAACACTTTATTAAATATGAATATTGCATAAATATGATTTCACATGTTTTCAGCTACTTGACTACAAAGGGCTCCAATGCACTTATATATATGTCTAAAATATATATATTATATAATATATATTTATGCATTTATATATGTATATATGCCTATAAATACATTTATGCACATATAAATACATGAATACATAGGTAAACACATACAAACATATATACATATACATATTTAGACATGTATATCTATATATCTCTATATTAAAGCCTGCCACTCATAATCTAGCCCTAAATCCTAACCTGAGGCTCTTAACCTCTAGCTGCAACAAACCCTAACTGGAAAACTCAGCTGCTCTTAATCAAATTTCTGAATATTTCGGTGCTTTACATATAAATCATAATTAAAAAATAGTTGCCATATCTGTGAAGCCCCCCCCCCCCCCACACACACACTTCAGTTAACATTATTTTCTTTTAATAGCAATAATAGTATAATTTATTTGCATAATTCTGCCATATTCCATAGTGCTGGATAAAAAAGTGGGCGTATACAATGACAAAGATTTGTTATAAGATACAAATACATAACAGATAAAACAAAACAAGTTAGTACAGGTGATTGCAATGTGTTGACGTTTATTAAAAATTGGATGTTCCTTACTGAAAAAAAATTCTTGTATTTTTAGGTTTATGAGCTGTGCCACCCCATCAATAGGGCTGTGAGATATGTCCTTATCGGATAATATGTAATTGAAATACTTGTATATACACATATATATATATACTTTCTGTTTGTTTCCAGATCAATGCTAACAACTTTAATGGAGCCTTTCACGCAAATATATATTTCACATGCTGAAATAGTGCCTTTTTATATGAAATTTTGTTTTCCATGTCCCTTTAATTTAAAGAATTCACAACTGCTTTTGCCTTTTGTGAAACTGATGCTCTGCACCAGTCATCCTTAACATTATCAACATGAGGTCAATGCAAGTTTAGTATGCTCCTATGTATTGTCATTTTAAATATATAAACATGAAACAAGATTTGATGCTGAAATATTATGCCATATCAGTTTTAGAACATTAAGCCATCTATGCACTTTGCTCCTCTGTTAGCATAAAAGAAAAACATGTTTTGTAAATTGATCAAAATTAACAGAAAATAAAATCAATTGTAGGTCATTGTGGAGTGTTCTGAGTTACATAATAAGGATGTTCAGTGTGAAATATTGTTTATGTTACGTGCGATATGTCATTAAAATATTCAATAGTCTTCTACAACTACTTTTGCATGGATAATTTTACATTGTTATTATTTATGACTGGTGAATATGCTAGTTTGAAATGTTCCATTTCCCCCTTTACTGTTATATTCTGTATATACTTCTGCTTAGCCATGCATTGGTAATAGTTTTTCTTTTTCAACTTAAAATGAGTGGTGAGCTATTTAGGAGCTTTCGCTCGAGCGTAAGCTTTGCTATTAGTAAGGTTTTTGTTTGTGCCGAGTTGTACTCTTTTACAAATTGAAAGTTCCAATGTTCTTCACTTATACAGTAATGTAATTTAATTGTAAATACATATATATATATATATATATATATATATATATATATGTATGTCTATTCCTGTAGATATATAGATAAAGATATCTAATTTACATAAACATAATCACATATATATATAGAAATATATATTTAATAATAAAAGGGAGGGAAAGAGAGAGAGAGGGAGAGGGGGGAGAGAGAGAGAAAGAAAGAGGGAGAGAGGGAGAAATTGAGAGAGATATTGAAAGAGGGAGAAAGAAAGAGAAAAAGAGATTGAGAGAGAGAGAAAGAGAGGGCGAGAGAGAGAAGGTGAAAGAAAGAGAGAGAGAGAGAGAGAGAGAGAGAGAGAGAAAGTACAGTATCTATATTAATAATTAATCATTTTTATTAATTTATTAATATAAATTATTAACAATTAATATACATACTGTAAAAAAATCTAAAAAATCCCTAGAATAGATATATTTTTTACAGTATGTAATTTATTAATATATTTTATTTTTTATATTTAATATTTCAATAACATGCTTTGAAGTTAGTGAATCATTATGTGTGCTAACCCGAAATCATGTTAGACCTGAATTGCAGTGTTGGGATAGAGCACATGAAGTATTACTATTCTTACATTGTATTATTGAAATATTAAATATAAAATAAAATAAACAATAATCAGAAAATATTATAGAAATTGTAAAAAAATGTATACATATTCTATGGATTATATAGCATTTTTTTAAAATATCTATATTAATTATTAATAATT
The DNA here is from genome assembly GCF_027579735.1 of Bombina bombina. Taxonomy (NCBI): domain Eukaryota; kingdom Metazoa; phylum Chordata; class Amphibia; order Anura; family Bombinatoridae; genus Bombina; species Bombina bombina. Next base: position 299,048,066 of record NC_069500.1, on the reverse strand, counting down.
TTTATTAATTGATTAATATAAATTATTAAAAATGAATATACATACTGTAAAAAAAATCTAAAAAATCCTTAGAATATATATATATATATATATATATATATATATATATATATATATGTTTTTTTACAGTATGTATAATAATTTGTAATAATTGTATTAATATATTTTATTTTTTATATGTCATATTTCAATAACATGCTTTGAGGTTAATGAATCTTCATGAGTGCTAACCCATCATGTTAGACCTGAATTGCAGTGTTGGGTTAGTGCACATGAAGAATTACTAATCTTACATTGTATTATTGAGATGTTAAATATTAAACATTTAAAATAAATAAATAATAATCATTAGAAAAATATTATAGAAACTGTAAATAAATATATACATATTCTATGTATTAGTTAGCATTTTTTACAGTATCTATATTAATAATTAATAATTTTTATTATTTTTTTATATTTAATATCTAATATATCAAAAACACAATTAAGATGAGTAGTTCTTCATGTGCGCAAACCCAACACAGCATTAGACCAAACGCGCGAACCCGATGCACATTATGCATATTTTTGCATTCCTATGTTCTTCACATATAAATAAAAAGTATTTTTTTTATTATTAAATATATATTTCTATATACATCTGATAATGTAAATGTAAAATAGATATCTATAATATCTATAGGAACAGATATAGGTATAGAATATATATATATATATATATATATATATATATATATTTATATATATATGTATTTACAATAAAAAATACATTATCTTGTAAGTAGAACATTGGAATGGTAAATATGTTCAGTAAATATACAGCAATACTTAAATACATTTGTTAACACCACACATATATAGATATACATGCATACAGATATTTAGACATGTTTATGTATGTATATTTACAATACCTTTTAACTTTTTTAAAACATTTATATAAATAATCAGATAACTATTTTTAACTATTTTGTAACCCTTTACATGAGGGTTTCAGTCGTGCTAACTCGATGAACTTAATATGCGATTGCGCACTCGCAATCTCATTTACTTTCAACTTGTAATACGTGCAATATTTCTGACGCATGAAAAACACTATTAACGCTTCTGTGTCACAGTTAGTGCGCCACTTGTAATCAAGCCCAAAATGTAGAATTATGATTTGAAAACCTTGACATGTACTTTCATTATATATTTTTTTTGTCAACTTTGGAAAAAATTAACAGACCACTCTAATTTTTTTCTTTAATCAGCATCTCTACATGTATGGCAGCCATTCCAGTCTCTGTGTCTGTTGAATTCCAACACATGCATACCTCATTCTACTTAATGAGGTACTTATTAGGTGATCACCTGGCCCCAATGTATTAAAAAAACACTGCTGTGGTCATCACTATCCTCTTGCAAAATGACCAGCTGTATGGAAAAAATAGTGCTAGTAGTACCTCTAAAGTAATTTGAATAAAAAATAACTATTGACCATGCCAAAAAAAGTTTTGAGTGAGGAAAAGAAGGGTTCAATTCTGGCTTTACTGGCATACAACTTACAAAATATAGGCTTTGATCACAATCCTTTGGAAAAGCGTATCTAAGTTTTCAACAAAAATTCATCAATAAAGTATATGTAGATTTTTGTAGATATACCATTAGATATGTGATTGACCCCAAAGATAAAGAAAAGATTAACAAAAGATAAAAGCAATGTTGCCCCCCCCCACTGTAGCCTACACATGAAATTCTCAGCTAGATTACAAGTTTTGCGTTGCGGCTTGTAACGCTGAACATTTTGCATTTTCAGCGTTAAAACAGCACCACCGCTATTACAAGTGTTGTCGGTATAGGTTTCCCGCACACCATTTAGCCTGTACCGCAACGTCAGTCCCGCACACTTAAAAATTACGTATTTTCATGGGATTCCCATAGCGCTGGTATTACGAGTTTTGCAGTGAGGCTAAAAAGTGAGCGTTACAGTCTAAAACGACAAGATCTGTACCGCCATCTAAAGTCAGTAGTTATGAGTTTTACGTTACAAAGCTGTAACATAAAACTCATAGCTAAACTGATACAAAGTACACTAACACCCATAAACTACCTATTAACCCCTAAACCGAGACCCTCCTGCATCGCAAACACTATAATAAATTTATTAACCCCTAATCTGCCGCTCCTAATATCGCTGCCACTAAAAAATGTATTAACCCCTATTCCGCCGCTCCCCGACATCGTCACCACTATACTAAAGTTAATCACCCCTAAACTGCTGCCCTCCCGCATCAAAAACACTATTTAAATATTATTAACCCCTAATCTGCCAATCTGCCATCCACCCACGACTCCCGACGACTCCCGACGAATGAAGGTTCCTTTAAGTGATGTCATTCAAGATGGTGCCCTTAGATTCTGATTGGCTGATAGAATTCTATCAGCCAATCAGAATTAAGGTTGAAACAATCCTATTGGCTAATGCAATCAGCCAATAGGATTGAGCTTGCATTCTTTTGGCTGTTCCAATCAGCCAATAGAATGCAAGCTCAATCCTATTGGCTGATTGGATCAGCCAATAGGATTGAAGCTCAATCCTATTGGTTGATTGCATCAACCTTAATTCTATCAGCCAATCGGAATCTAAGGGATGCCATCTTGGATGACGTCACTTAAAGGAACCTTCATTCGTTGGGAGTCATCGTAAGAAGAGGATGCTCCGTGCTGGATGTCTTGAAGATGGACCCGCTCCGCGCCGGATGGATGAAGATAGAAGATGTTGTCTGGATGAAGACTTCTGCCCGCCTGGAGGACCACTTCTCCTGGCTTGGATGAAGACTTCTCCTGGCTTCGTTGAGGACTTCTTGCCGCTTCATTGAGGACTTCTCCTGGCTTCATTGACGATGGATGTCCGGTCTTCAAAACTGTAAGTGGATCTTCAGGGGTTAGTGTTAGGTTTTTTTTAAGGCTTTATTGGGTGGGTTTTAGTTTTAAATTAGGGTTTGGGCAGCAATAGAGCTAAATTCCCTTTTAAGGGCAATGCCTATCCAAATGCCCTTTTCAGGGCAATGGGGAGCTTAGGTTTTTTTAGTTAGGGTTTTATTTGGGGGGTTGGTTGTGTGGGTGGTGGGTTTTACTGTTGGGGGGTTGTTTGTATTTTTTTTACAGGTAAAAGAGCTGATTTATTTGGAGCAATACCCTGCAAAAGGCCCTTTTAAGGGCTATTGGTAGTTTAGTTTAGGCTAGGGTTTTTTTTTTATTTTGGGGGGGGGGGTTATTTTGATAGGGCTATTAGATTAGGTGTAATTAGTTTAAATATCTTGTAATTTGTTTTTTATTTTGTGTAATTTAGTGGGGGGGGGGTTGTAATTTAGGTATTTGTATTTAATTTAGTTAATTGTATTTAATTTAGGTAATTTATTTAATTGTAGTGTAAGGTTAGGTGTTAGTATAAGACAGGTTAGGTTTTATTTTACAGGCAAATTTGTATTTATTTTAGCTAGGTAGTTAGTAAATAGTTAATAAATTTTTTTAAATAGGAATAATTTAGGTAATGATAGTAGGTTTTATTTAGATTTATTTTAATTATATTAAAGTTAGGGGGTGTTAGGGTTAGGGTTAGACTTAGGTTTAGGGGTTAATAAATTTAGTATAGTGGTGGCGACGTTGGGGGCGACAGATTAGGGGTTAATAACTATAATGTAGGTTGTGGCGATGTTAGGGACAGCAGATTAGGGGTTAATAATATTTAACTAGTTTTTGCGATGCGGGAGAGCGGCGGTTTAGGGGTTAATATATTAATTCTAGTGGCGGCGATGTCTGGAGCAGCAGATTAGGGGTTAATAAATGTAGGTAGGTGGCGGCTATGTTAGGGGCAGCAGATTAGGGGTTAATAATATTTAACTAGTGTTTGCGAGGTGGGAGTACGGCGGTTTAGGGGTTAGTATGTTTATTATAGTGGCTGCGATGTACGGAGCGGCAGATTAGGGGTTAATCATTTTATTTTAGTGTTTGTGATGCGGGAAGGCCTCGGTTTAGGGGTTAATAGGTAGTTTATGGGTGTTAGTGTACTTTTTAACACTTTAGTTATGAGTTTTATGCTACAGCTCTGTAGTGTAAAACTCATAATTACTGACTTTAGAATGCGTTAGGAATCTTGCAGCGGTAGTGAAAAAGCAGCATTATGAGCCTTAACGCTGCTTTTTTACTCATACCGCAAAACTCGTAATCTAGCCGTAAATTACAAAAAAAAACAAACACTAAATTACGAAAAATAACAAACAAATTATCAAAAATTATTATTATTATTATTATTATCGGTTATTTGTAGAGCGCCAACAGATTCCGCAGCGCTAGAAAATAAAAAAGAATTACACCTAATCTAATAGCCCTATCAAAATAAAAAAGCCCACACAAAATTAAAAAAAACCCTAGCCTTCAATAGAATTAGCCAATAGAATGAGAGCCGCTTAAATCCTATTGGCTGATTTGAATAACTAATAGGATTTTAGCAGCCCTAATTCCTATTGGCTAATTCAAATCTTTCAGCCAATAGGAATGCAAGGGATGCCATCTTGAATCGCGCCCCCTGCATTGAAGATTCAGTTTACGGCGGCGACCTTAAGAAGCGGAGCTCCGCGTCGGATGTCTTCAGGATGGACCCGCTCCACGCCAGCTGGATGAAGATCGAAGAGGCCGCCTGGATGAAGACTTCTTGCCATATAGATGAGGACTTCGCCGGCTGGATGAAGACCGAAAAGGCTGCCTAGATGAAGACTTCATGCCGCATGGATGAGGACTTCGCTGGCTGGATGGATCCTTCAAGCGGGACTTCAACAACTGTAAGTTTTTTTTTAAGTTTTTTTTTGGGTGGGGTTGTTTTTAGTTTAGGGTCTAGGCAGTAAAAGAGCTAAATGCCCTTTTAAGTGCAATGCCCAAACAAATGCCCTTTTCAGGGCAATAGTTAGCTTAGGTTATTTTAGAGTTAGGGTTTTTATTTGGGGGGGTTGGTTGGGTGGTTGGTTCTACTGTTGGGGGGGTTTTTGTATTTTTTTACAGGTAAAAGAGCTGATATCTTTGGGGCAATGCCCCAGAAAAGGCCTTTTTAAGGGCCATTGGTAGTTTATTGTAGGCTAGTTTTTTTTATTGATTGTATTTTTTTTACAGGTAAAAGAGCTGATTTATTTGGAGCAATACCCTGCAAAAGGCCCTTTTAAGGGCTATTGGTAGTTTAGTTTAGGCTAGGGTTTTTTTTTTATTTTGGGGGGGGGGGGTTATTTTGATAGGGCTATTAGATTAGGTGTAATTAGTTTAAATATCTTGTAATTTGTTTTTTATTTTGTGTAATTTAGTGGGGGGGGGGGGGTTGTAATTTAGGTATTTGTATTTAATTTAGTTAATTGTATTTAATTTAGGTAATTTATTTAATTGTAGTGTAAGGTTAGGTGTTAGTATAAGACAGGTTAGGTTTTATTTTACAGGCAAATTTGTATTTATTTTAGCTAGGTAGTTAGTAAATAGTTAATAACTATTTAGTAACTATTCTACCTAGTTAAAATAAATACAAACTTGCCTGTAAAATAAAAATAAACCCTAAGCTAGATACAATGTAACTATTAGTTATATTGTAGCTAGCTTAGGGTTTATTTTATAGGTAAGTATTTAGTTTTAAATAGGAATAATTTAGGTAATGATAGTAGGTTTTATTTAGATTTATTTTAATTATATTAAAGTTAGGGGGTGTTAGGGTTAGGGTTAGACTTAGGTATAGGGGTTAATAAATTTAGTATAGTGGTGGCGACGTTGGGGGGCGACAGATTAGGGGTTAATAACTATAATGTAGGTTGTGGCGATGTTAGGGACAGCAGATTAGGGGTTAATAATATTTAACTAGTTTTTGCGATGCGGGAGAGCGGCGGTTTAGGGGTTAATATGTTAATTCTAGTGGCGGCGATGTCTGGAGCAGCAGATTAGGGGTTAATAAATGTAGGTAGGTGGCGGCTATGTTAGGGGCAGCAGATTAGGGGTTAATAATATTTAACTAGTGTTTTGCGAGGCGGGAGTGCGGCGGTTTAGGGGTTAGTATGTTTATTATAGTGGCGGCGATGTCCGGAGCGGCAGATTAGGGGGTTAATAATTTTATTTTAGTGTTTGTGATGCGGGAAGGCCTCGGTTTAGGGGTTAATAGGTAGTTTATGGGTGTTAGTGTACTTTTTAACACTTTAGGTTATGAGTTTTATGCTACAGCTCTGTAGTGTAAAACTCATAATTACTGACTTTAGAATGCGTTAGGAATCTTGCAGCGGTAGTGAAAAAGCAGCATTATGAGCCTTAACACTGCTTTTTTACTCATACCGCAAAACTCGTAATCTAGCCGTAAATTACAAAAAAAACAAACACTAAATTACGAAAAATAACAAATTATCAAAAATTATTATTATTATTATTATTATCGGTTATTTGTAGAGCGCCAACAGATTCCGCAGCGCTAGAAAATAAAAAAGAATTACACCTAATCTAATAGCCCTATCAAAATGAAAAAAAAACCTAGCCTTCAATAGAATTATCCAATAGAATGAGAGCCGCTTAAATCCTATTGGCTGATTTGAATAACTAATAGGATTTTAGCAGCCCTAATTCCTATTGGCTAATTCAAATCTTTCAGCCAATAGGAATGCAAGGGATGCCATCTTGAATCGCGCCCCCTGCATTGAAGATTCAGTTTACGGCGGCGACCTAAAGAAGCGGAGCTCCGCGTCGGATGTCTTCAGGATGGACCCGCTCCACGCCAGCTGGATGAAGATCGAAGAGGCCGCCTGGATGAAGACTTCTTGCCATATAGATGAGGACTTCGCCGGCTGGATGAAGACCGAAAAGGCTGCCTAGATGAAGACTTCATGCCGCATGGATGAGGACTTCGCTGGCTGGATGGATCCTTCAAGCGGGACTTCAACAACTGTAAGTTTTTTTTAAGTTTTTTTTGGGTGGGGTTGTTTTTAGTTTAGGGTCTAGGCAGTAAAAGAGCTAAATGCCCTTTTAAGTGCAATGCCCAAACAAATGCCCTTTTCAGGGCAATAGTTAGCTTAGGTTATTTTAGAGTTAGGGTTTTTATTTGGGGGGGTTGGTTGGGTGGTTGGTTCTAATGTTGGGGGGGGGGTTTGTATTTTTTTACAGGTAAAAGAGCTGATATCTTTGGGGCAATGCCCCAGAAAAGGCCTTTTTAAGGGCCATTGGTAGTTTATTGTAGGCTAGTTTTTTTATTTTGGGTGGGCTTTTTTATTTTGATAGGGCTATTAGATTAGTTGTCATTCTTTTTTATTTTTGATAATTTGTTTTTTATTTTGTGTAATATATATTTTTAGGGGGTGTTTCTTTTTAAAGTAAAAAAGCTGTTTATCTCAGGGCAATGCCATACAAAAGGCCCTTTTAAGAGCCCTTGGTAGTTTATTCTAGAGTAGGGTTTTTTATTTTGGGGTGTTTTTTTAAGGGTATTACAATAGGATTAATCTTTATTTTTTTTGATAATTTCGTTTTTTTTTGTAATGAAAGGTTTTTTTTATTTTTGGTAATGTTAGGTTTTAGTGTAAGGCAAGTTAGGTTTTATTTCACAGGTAAGTTTGTATTTATTTTACCTAGGTAGTTATTAAATAGTTAATAGCTATTTACTAACTAGTCTACCTAGTTAAAATAAATACAAACTTACTTGTGAAATAAAAATAAACCTAAGCTAGCTACAATGTAACTATTAATTATATTGTAGCTAGCTAGGTTTTATTTCACAGGTAAGTATTTAGTTTTAAATAGGTATTATTTAGTTAATAATTGTAACTAGTTTAGATCTATTTTAATTATGTTAAAGTTAGAGGGCGTAGGGCTAGGTTTAGGGTTAGGTGTAGGGGTCAATATAGTTTAATTTAGCTTGTTGCGATGTGGGGGGGCTGGCGGTTTAGGGGTTAATAGGCTTATTTAGTTAATAACTGTAAATTTAATATAGCTATATTTTTATTATGTTAAAGTTAGGGGGTGTTAGGGTTGTGTTAGGGTTATGTTAGGATTAGGGGTTAATATAGTTTAATTTAGCTTGTTGCGATGTGGGAGGCTGGCGGTTTAGGGGTTAATAGGTTTATTTAGTTAATAGGTGTAAATTTAATTGAGCTATATTTGTATTATGTTAAAGTTAGGGGGTGTTAGGGTTAGGGTTACGTTAGGGTTACATTAGTGTTAGGTTTAGGGATTAATATAGTTTAATTTAGCTTGTTGCGATGTGGGGGGCTGGTGATTTAGGGGTTAATAAATAATAATAATAAATGTAGTATAGTGGCTACGATATCGGGAGCGCCAGATTAGGGGTTAATAATTTTATTTAGGTAGTGGCGATATATCGGGAGCGGCAGATTAGGGGTTAATAACTGTAGGCAAGTGTCAGAGATTTCAGGGGCAGCAGATTAGGGGTGTTTAGACGTAGGGTTTATGTTAGGGTGTTAGGTTTTAACAGTATTTTAATTTCTCTATAGACATCAATGGGCTGCGTTATGGAACTTTTGTTTCCGCGATCGCAGGTGTTAGTTTTTTTTTTTGCTGGCTCTCCCCATTGATGTCTATCGGGAAATCGTGCACGAGCACATCAAACACAGCGCTCTGAATGTGTGTGGTTCGGAGCGCAACCATAGCGCACGTAAAAGTGTATGTTTGCAAACTTGCAATAGCAGCGCTACAGGAAAATAAATAACGTAACTTTTGTTGCGTTCGTTAATTTTTCTATAGCGCTCAAAACTCGTAATCTGGCTAAATAATAATAATAAATGGTGTTCACATTATTTTGTCAACCCCTAGAGAGAAAGATAGATATAGATAGATAGATAGATAGATAGATAGATAGATAGAAAGTATCAAACATAAAAATAAATACAAAACTACATTTCCTTCCTTCAGAGAAAATCATTAAACTTATTTGTGAAAACCAACATAATGAAATGTATCAAACACTTAAAAAAGTGACACATAAAAGTAAAACCCATATATATGTTAGCTTTTCTTTGTGAGCATTTCGGCTAGCTTTTTCAAGATCTTTGAAGTAGGGCAGTATGTTTGCAAATAACTGGTTGAAAGAATAAAAACAGATATGATCTGAAAGGTTATATTGCTGATCAATAAATCACAACTGCTACTGATGACCTGGTAAAACAACAAAGTAATTTATATCACAGAATCTTATTCTACTGAAGCACAAACTGTTTTATTAAATGTTGAAACAGAACATGATCATACAACAAAACCATAGGGTTTATGGTCTGTTTACTGTGTAAAACATTATGTTAAGATTTTTTTTAGCTAAACTCTTTATAAAGTTCCTTAGTCATTTCAGTATCAGCCAAATAAATATATTTCTTTTTGATATATTGCAATGAATGTTCCCCTTAACATTCTGTTACTTAAATGGCTCTGTAGAATAAAAAAAATTTTTCTCAAACAAGCGTTATTGTTGAGTTTGATGAAAATACAAGTCAAACATAGTTTCATATCCAAAGTATATATACATTGTCAAAAGAGGATATTTTGTATAATATACTCAGTATTCAAGTCACTGATATTTATGGATCTTCATTAATGAGCTGTTCTTTTTTGTGAGTATCAAACTGATTTGACTGATCCAATAGCAAAGTCCAGGGGTGTCTTAACAAAGTTCAGTGTTGTATTTTGACATTAGGTGTCAGTGAAATAAAGAAACATATTATGAGTTATAAGTAGGCTGACCATATTGCCGCTTTAAGAAGGGACACATATGAAAAATACATATGTCAGGATTCTTATACAAAACATTTTTTTAAAAAGCCCTGAAAACAGCCCTGACATGTATTTTTCATATGTGTCCCTTTTTAAAGCGGCAATATGGTCACCCTAGTTATAGGTTGCTTGTGGTTTTCATTTTATCCTTTTTTTTTTTTGCTTTAAAACAGTGTCAAAAAGAAAATTGTACAGATAGTGCAACATTATAAATACAACTCTTATTTAAACTTCAGGGCTTTTTAAGTAAGTTGGGGTATGTTTGTGCCTGTATCTCTGGCTTCTTAGCGTCATCTATATTTCTAGCATGTTTTTGTGCACCTTTACAGACTCTGATCTCAAGTAATGATATCTTTTTTATGTTAAGAAGTTCAGACACTTGGTGTCTCCATTCTGTTGTGGACGAGGCGTTGGGGTTTTCCATTTTTGTGGAATTCGGAGCTTAGCACCATTGATCATGAGCTTTAAGAGGGACCTATTAGCTGTATCTTTTAGTTTGGGGAGAGAGTGTACTAAGAGTAAGCTTGGGGTAAGTGGGATGATGGTCTTTAGAACTGTAGACATAGAGAGGGTAACTTCTTTCAAGAAGTCACCTAATTTGGGGCATTGCCCCCAAAAGTGTAGAATGGTTCTACTCTCCCCGCATCCCCTCCAGCATTTCCCGCTTGTGTGCGTGTAGATATTTTTTATCCTGTCGGGTGTAAGATACCATCTAGAGAATAACTTAAAGTTTATTTCTTGGATTTCGCACAAATATGGAAGAATGTTTGTGGTTGAGAAAAAATGTTTGCCAGTGTTTCGGCTCCAGAGTTTTGTTTAGATCTACGACATACACAAGGTCTCAAAAGGAGTAAGGGGAAAAATATATTTTGTTTAAGAGTACGTTTGCTGAAATTATGCTGAAATCGGGTAACATTGTACCACAATGTGAGTGACGGTATGCCTAACGACTAATTCAGAGGGTGGGTGTAATTTGCCATCTGTGATGGTTTTGTTAATGATGCAGTCCCGTATATGTTGTCTCTGCAATATGTCTGTTTTGTGCATAAGGAAGGATAGGTCTGAGTTGTGTTTAATAGGGTCATTGGGCAAGGACGAGAGGATATGAATGTGGGTAGTGTTAATGTGTTTGTCCCATTGCTGAAAAAAATCTGAAAGGAGGGAATAGTCTGCGATTGGGTAATTTGCATTGATGAGGGGAAATCCAGGCTAGTGTGCCCTCATTGCACAGTTTTAGGATGTCTGTGTCATGGTGTACCCAATTTTTTGGTTCTGAGCAATGAAACCATTCTACCAGTCTTTGGAGCAGTATTGCGGATCTGTAGAGTTGTAAATTTGGGACTCCTAGGCCCCGTTTCTCTGTAAGTAGATATAAGGTACTTTTTGGTTTGAGTTTTTGCCAAATGAATTACTCTAAGGTCGACTGTAATTTGGTGATGTATGTGGCAGGGAGGGGAATTGGTGTTGAAGAGTCTGTAAGACATATCATATTCTGGGCAGGATATTCATTTTCACCACGCTTATTTATCCTAACCAAGAGAGGGGTTTGTTTTGCCAGGAGAAGAGGTCTTTAGTTATTTTGTCCAGTAGATGTTTGTAGTTATATTCAAATATGGTATTGATGTCAGCTTTTCATTTTGTGTGGTTGTATGTTTAATAGGCATGTCTTACTGAGGTAGGTCATGGTGGACTTTGGGGTTGAGATGTTTAAGAGCTCTGATAAACTCAAATTCAGATGAAAGTTTGAGATTTTACCAAATTCTTCAAATTCTGATATCAATGCTGGGAGTAATTGAGTGATATTTGTCAAGTATAAGAGGATATTGTCCGCGTACATTGATTTATTGATTTATATTTATATTTATGTTCTGTATTATGAATTTGTATACCTTGTATAGTAGGGTTATGTCTTTTTTTTTGTGGATTCTATTGAGAGTACAAATAAGATAGGGGGACAATGGGCAGCTTTGTCTGGTCCCATTTCTGATAATGAATAAATCAGACAAAATGCCATTGACATTTACTCTTGCAGTGGGATTGGAATATAAGCCGCGTGTTGTATCTCCGTTAAAGAAGGCGCCGTTATCGGCGATGGAATGATCAGGGCCAGCAAACTGAGAGGATCGTCAAGCTAGCGGCAGGCGTAGATGGCACCGTCGGCATGCACAGCACAGTGTTCTGCTGTTTAAGGGCCCCTGATCCAGAGTGAGCGGTTGCTGGGAATTGTATGCCTTGTCCATTGGTGTCCCTGTAAGGTTAGGAAGTATTTATGGCAGGAATTTAGGTATGATTCACACCTTTAGTACCATTGTAGGTGACTGGTGCTACAGAGTTGTGCCAAGATGCAGCCATCGCTCTGCACAGTGAAGCTCCACTCCCTAACATTCAAATTTTTTAAATGTAACATTTGAATATTACATTTATATTTATAATATTAATTCCCATATACTTACACTGAAGTTTCAGGTATTTGTTTCACAAATAAGTAAACATAGAGACAAAAAGTGGCTTTGCCTTGTTTTGGGGGGCTGCAATATGGTAAGAAAATATTTTATTTACACACACAAATATATACACACACACACACACATCAACAACAAACTCTGGCACTCTCTTGCAAGCACACAGCTAGGATAAAAGCAAAAACTATTTAATAACATAAGGACTTGTGAGGCTAGTGTGGCTGAAGACACTCAAGGGAGCCTAGAGAAAAAACATTTTGCACGTGCTCTGCAGTCAGCGCGCAACTTGTAATCTAGGCAAGAAAGTCTGGAACTCTCTTGTAAGCACACAGCTAGATTAAAAGTGACGTAGGAGAGTAAGGTTTAATCTAGCTGTGTGCTTGACTTATTATCTGCAGCAAAATTCCAGGGGGAATTGCCCCCCCCCACTCCGGGCACCCATGCCTATGTGTGATGTGTACACTTGTACATGATCATTTATGAAACATCGCACAGGTTATATAAATAAAATAATTTTATATATATTTTTTTATATAAAGTCTGTATTTGCAAAGAAAATATTTATTGGACATTATTTAACATATATATACAGTTTTAGACACCCCCACACCAACACAAGATACCCCATCAAGCACTACTTAACATGCACCACTCCATATGTTATATATATGTTGAGTTGCATTTGTGGGTTGTTTTACGTGGGTAAGACCTCGGATGCTATTAAGAAGAATATGACTAATCACCGGAGTGCCATCCGGGCAGCAATAGAAAAAGGTGATAGTGATCAACCGGTGGCAAGACATTTTGCTCACAAAGGACATACTGTCAAGGACCTTAGATTCCAGTTGATTGACCATGTTCTGCCACTGCCTAGGGGTGGTGATAGGAACAAACGGTTATTACAAATGGAGGCACGCTGGATCCACAGATTGGACACTGTCCATCCAAGAGGGCTGAATACATGTATAGACTGGCATTGTTTTTTTTAACACATCTACTCCATATGTTAGGACTTATTTTCTGTGACATCATATATTTTAGTGTTTTATTTCTTTACTGTATTGCCTGGCACACCTACTACTATGCATACCTGTGATATCTACCCATTGTCACATATTAGAGATATTTTCTGAGTTATACTATGCTTGCTAATGATCACATAACCATCATTACTACCGGTTATTTTGCCCTGCTGATATTATTTATAATAGTTTATTCATCTAGTTATTTCTACTTTTTCTGTCTTTTCTGCTAGCGATACTATTGCTGATATTTCTGTTCAGATATGATTGCATAAACCATCATAGTATATCTTAATACTAAGGATGTCACTGCCTGCCTAAAAACTATTATTTGTTTGTAAATAGATGTAGTTGATTCAATGTATTACTGATGTTTTTTTACATCTGGAGTATGTCTTTCCAACATTTTTTTTGCACTTATATGTACCACATAAGATTTTGTAGCTCCATTTGTGATTAGTTACTGCATACTACCTGTATAGTCACAGTTTGTGACCTTTTCCCTTATGATATCTGTACATGCTTTTACCGTTTGCTTATATCTTTTAAAGTCCATTTATGATAACGTTGTTGCAGCTTGATATTGTCAAGTTAATGGGTCCTAGCTGTACTCACTCTATAATGCATATAGATACATTTAATGGAACATATCTATGCTTAAAGGCAGCAGCTAGTTAACGTGAGCATTTATCCTTGAGCATACACCATGTTACAGTATTTTATTACGTTACACAGTAGATCTCATATGGTTCATCCATTTATTATAGCAGCCAGAGCTGCACAATAAGACATAATATCCTAGATTGTAGAGCGCTACCGAACTGATAAATATTTACGTCCGTAGCCATGGCTACACATATATGCCCACTATGGGTATAACTATGACGTCATGCGCATACGTTGATGGAACTAGACTCCCCTCACATGCTTACAAACATCTCCTCCGATGTTGGTATGAGGAACATTGCATAGTTCTTTAATCTGCTCTCCTTCCCAGTATGTTTAGATCACAGTAAGAATACTGTGTTTGCCTGTGACTTATTTGACATCATGACACACTAAGGCATTCAGTAAATCCCTAGATGTCCCATTATACACTACCTTACACCTCCGGTATACATTGGGTTTAGAATGATGCACTTATGTGTACACTGTTGAGTATCAAGGCTATTAATTTCCTTTTTGTATTATTATGTCACTGTTTGTTAGTCATGAAATTGCACCATTATTAATTGTTTTGCACTTTGATGAACAATGTATTTTTATATGTGAATACCCCTTGTAACATAGTAACATAGTAGATAACATAGTAGATAAGGTTGAAAAAAGACTGAAGTCCATCGAGTTCAACCTATACAAATCTAAAATACTTACAAAAAGCTCCAGTTAAGCTTAAATAACCCCATTAAAATGTGACCCATTTAATACTAGCAATCATATCCATGAATTTTGTTTATATACAGAAATGTATCCAGACTATTTTTAAATGTATCTATGGTATTGGCATTCACTACCTCCTTTGGTAATGAGTTCCACAATTTTATTGCTCTTACAGTGAAAAAACGTTTCCGTTGCAGGAGATTAAATCTCCTTTCCTCCAACCTTAAATTATGACCTCTTGTCAGAAACAATTTTCTTGGAATAAAAAGAGCTTCTGCCATCTCTGTATATGGGCCTTGAATATATTTATATAAAGTAATCATGTCACCTCTCAAGCGCCTTTTTTCTAAAGAGAACAGACCCAGTTTGGCTAGCCTCTCCTCATAGGTTAATTTCTCCAATCCCCTTATTAGCTTTGTGGCCCTTCTCTGAACTTTTTCTAGTTCTACAATATCTTTTTTAGCAATCGGTCCCCAGAACTTCACTCCAAACTCAAGGTGAGGTCTTACCAGGGCTTTATATAATGACAGAATTATGCTTTCCTCCCTTGAATCAATGCCTCTTTTAATACATGCTAGTATCTTATTAGCCTTTGAAGCCACTGCCCTGCATTGTGCACTCATCTTTAGCTTGTTATCTATTACTACTCCCAAATCCCTTTCCTCCTGTGTTTGGCTAAGTCTTGTCCCATTTAAAAAATACGTAGCCTGCTTATTTTTACTTCCAAAATGTAGAACCTTACATTTTTCCTTATTAAATCTCATTTTCCATTCACTTTCCCATAGTTCTAATTTTAGCAAATCCCTTTGTAAAAAGAGTTTGTCCTGCTCTGACCTAATGACCTTACTTAACTTAGTATCATCTGCAAAAATAGAGATGTCGCTATTTAATCCTTGCTCCAAGTCATTTATAAATTTTTTAAAAAGAACAGGGCCCAACTGATCCCTGGGGGACGCCACTGATTACCTTTGTCCAATCTGAGTATGATCCATTTACTACTACTCGTTGCTCCCTATCTTTTATCCAGTTATTTATCCATGAGCTAACATTTTCAGCTATTCCCAGTCCCTTAATTTTGTGCATTAATCTCTCATGTGGCACTGTATCAAATGCCTTTGCAAAATCTAAGTATATCACATCAACTGATTCCCCTTTATCTATATTTTTACTTACTTCCTCGTAGAATCTAATTAGATTAGTTTGACATGATCTATTTCTCCTAAAGCCATGCTGATTAGAACTCATAATCTTGTTTACACGAATATGCTCATCAATATAATCCCTTATAATCCCTTCAAATATCTTCCCCACTATTGATGTCAGACTAACTGGTCTATAGCTTCCTGGATCATCCCTGCTTCCCTTTTTGAAGAGTGGCACCACATCAGCTTTACGCCAATCCTGGGTTACCATGCCTGAGGATAATGAGTCTTGAAAAATTAAGAGTAAAGGTTTGTCTATAACAGTGCTAAGTTCACTTAACACCCTTGGGTGTATTCCATCTGGGCCTGGAGTTTTATTTACCTTAATATTTTTTAAGTTTTTTCCTGATATCCTCTAAACAAAACCCAGTTAGTGGTATGGACTGGCATGTTCTATTCTGTTCCAAAGTATCATTCAATGGTTCCTCTCTTGTGTATACTGAAGAAAAAAACTGGTTTAGTACCTCAGCCTTCTCCCTGTCATTATTTATCATGCTACCCTCCACACATTTTAATGTACCTATATTATCCTTCTTAGATTTTTTGCTATTTATGTACTTAAAGAACCTTGTGTTGTTGATGTGGCTATTTTGCTTTATTGATATCACTATGTCAACCCTTTTGGCATTTTTTTCTGTTGGGGGAGGGGCTTACTACTGTTTATAAGTCAGTTATGTGTTTGCACTGTTGTTGGTCTGATGAAGTTGTGAACACCCCGAAACGTCACTGTGGAATAACAAGTTTGGATACACTTTATAAGATCAGTGAGTGCTTAGTCTAATTAACCCTGTGATTTCCTCTTAGCACCCTGGCATGTATTTATGCTGTGAGTGAGAGTGCACCTATCTCTACTACAATAATAATAATAATATATATATATATTTATATGTATATATATATATATATATATATATTCAAATAAACACAATAGGTGTTTTACCAAAAATTGCATTTTTTTGCCTTTTAAAAAAATTAAGAAAACAAATAAGACTTTAAAGGGACCATGAAGGCAAAATTAAACTTTCCAATTGACTTCTATTATTTAATTTGCTTTGTTCTGTTGTTATATAATACTTTGTTGAACACCATACCTAGGTAGGTTTGGGAGCAGCAGTGCACTACTGTGAGCTAGCCGATGATTGGTGGCTGCACATATATGCCTCTTGTGATTTGCTCATCTGATGTGTTCAGTTAACTCCCAGGTGTGAATTACTGCTCCTTCAACAAAGAGAATGAAAAAATTGTATGTTCTATCTGAATCATGAAAGCAAAATGTTGGGTTTCATGTTCCTTTAAGAATTTAAAATAGCAAACAGCGCTATTCATACCAACACATACCTGTTATTATAACTATTATGGAAAAAAATTAGAAAAAAAAATATACGTTATTTTTTTTTTTCATCCACCACAGGATCATGAATTAGAAAAGACACATGGGAAGAGACCCACAAAGTAATAAACTTGATAGCACTCAAGAGTCAAAAAAGATGTAAAATATAGCATTAACAACAAGATATACACTTAGAAAGCAGGGATCTAAATTAAAATCACAGCCTGGGACACAAGTAGTAGTGAATATCACCGCTAAGACTGAATATACAGGAATGTCAAATGATCTGATTCATATGGATTAATAATCAGATTTAAATTGACACTCTTATGTGAGGCTAATATCAATAAGAATGTCCGCACAGTAGGGAATTGTGTAGAATAAGTGATTGGTGCATACAGTATCAAATAATACTTTGGAATTGTAACTTGTGAAATTGCTCTCACAAATTGTTACTTACAACAGAGACAAAGCCGGTATAATTTAACAGGCTGTGCTAGATTGAAAGTGAGAGAACATCGTAAGATTAGATTGTATTAGTTAAAGTGTCATATTGATACTAGGGTCCTAGTAACAGGTGAGTATCAATATTAGATGATAGAGTTACAGCTTAAATATTAATTATTCGAATATGGAACGAGTCTCTCTACACACACATAAGTAGTGCCATTGGTTTATTTATTTTAAGAACCAGGATCATGCTTAGTTGGAAACACTGCCTGTTTCTTCTGGTAAATTAATGAGAGCAAAAGTTAATAATCCCACTGATGATTGAGGTGTACACATTGTTCCATTCTTGCATTAAAATCTTTTCTTAATTAAAAGACCCTCAATGCAGTAAAGTTGTATAATTAACAAGTGCATAATAGAAAGACCATACAATAACACCTACTCTGAATTTCAAACAAGCAGTAGATTTTATTTTGGCAAATTTATTTTTTCTCCCATTGTCTGGCCTCCTTTATCATGTGACAGACATCAGCCAATCAAACTCTAGTATACGTATACCATTTGAGATTGTGCACATGCTCAGTAGGATCTTGTTCCCCAGAAAGTGTGCATATAACAAGATTGTGCAAAATTTGATTCTAGAAGTAAATTGTAAAATGTATTAAAACTCAATGCTCTATCAGAATCATAAAAGTTTATTTTGACATGAGTGTCCCTTAAAGCGAATTCCCATTACGTAGCATATAACCCATTAGGTGTATTTTAATAATTTAACCTGTTTTTGCTGCATGTTTTTATAAATATTATTAGATGTGTATGCAAACAATTAGTTTCACCCGAAAAGTTTTTTGAAAATGTTTAGTTCAGACACATTTCCTTCATGTGGGCATATGGTTCAGCTGAATATCGGTTTCAGATTTTATTACAAGACCAGAGAAGAATATTTTGCATTACTTTCAATTTACTGCTCTGACAGCTTTTTAAAGTATACAGTGAAAACATTAGTAAACATAAAACATGTTAAAAACCGAGAAAACAAAAGAACCAATAAGGACAAAGCCATGGATGTAGAAGATGATATCAGCCAATCAGCATACTCATAATGTCGATAAACAGTCCAGAACGCACCAATACCTCCTCTTTCTTTTTGCTGCTCTGAAAGTTAAGTACCTGTGCAATTGTTCCCATAATAAATTTATATTTGAGTTATTATTAGATTTTTTAATTTTTTATTGCCATATTTCTCTTTTCGTTTTTCTCTTTTACTCTTTTTTATGTGTTTTATTATTATTTCCTGTTATATTTTCTCTTACATGCTCGTTTTTTCTTTTTGTGGGAATTATATTTTCCCTTGTTTCTCTTAAACGTTTTACAGTCCCTTACCTGTCCCTTCTTTTGTTGCTTAGCCGTTTTCATTAGGACCGAGTTTTTCTGTTTTAACTCAGTTTCCATTTTCCCCTCTGTGGTACTGAGTGCGGTCGCCATTTTGTTCCGCCCCTTCCAGCATCCTTTTCCCGCCTCCTCCCTCATAGCCTGAGGTTGTTAGCTGTGAGGTTGAGCCTTGCTTCCCCTGGGTGGAGTTGAAATTTTATCCAGTTTCTCTAGAGGATATGTTAATCACGCCCATAGCCTATTCAGCAACATTGTAAGCTTAAAGTTTTCTCTGTGTCTTATTTATTTCTGACGTTTCTAGAAGCACTTTTATTTTCTACCTCTGTGTGTCACTATTTCTTTATATTTACATTTACGTTTGTTCAAATCTTACAATATTGCTGTGCTGCTTTATTTTAATACTGCTATATATTTTAAATTTTATTTCCCAAATAAACTTTGCTTTTATTTTTTCCCCATTTTTTCTGTGGTCTCAAGATGTCTCATGAGGAGAATAATCCAATTAATCCTGACCCCTCTTTGCAAAATAGTATGGCATCTATGCAGTCCTTTATGAGAAAGATGGACAACAAAATGAATAGTTTTATTGCTAATTTTCAGTCAGATCCTCTTTAAATACATAAAAAACACACTTCTAAAACTAAACATCTTTCCCCTTCTTATATTGAAAAAAAAGCTGATAGTCTGCTTCAGACAGACAACCCTCATAGCTTATTGCCAATAAGTATCTGTACTGTAAGCTGGAAGTCATC
Source organism: Bombina bombina (assembly GCF_027579735.1). Taxonomy (NCBI): domain Eukaryota; kingdom Metazoa; phylum Chordata; class Amphibia; order Anura; family Bombinatoridae; genus Bombina; species Bombina bombina. Next base: position 299,028,308 of record NC_069500.1, on the reverse strand, counting down.
CGGCCCCAGAACTTCTGAATGTGTTGAGAGTCACAATTCAGAGGGTACTTTTCCTGATGTTTATTCTAAAAGAACTGGTCTAAAAATACAAGCATCAAAATTTTTACAAACTCTCTCTGAAAATCTCTCCCCCTCTTCCGGTGAGGGGGAATTTTCAGATGAATATAAATATGACAATTGTCAATCCTCTGATAATGATTCAGATTATTCTGATTTCAACAACTTTATTAAATTTAAAAGACGTAAAAATTCTTTGCCTGTTAATGATTCAGAAATAGTTTTTCTCGATTCCCTTGGTAAACCTAGATTTAAACCAGAGGAGGTAAAGCATCCCAGATCCTCTGAGTGGTTTCCATCCTCAGGTGTTTCAGAATATATTGATTTTTATTTAAGGCATCCCTTATTGCAAGAAGTTTGTAGTAAACTTTGCGCCGAATGTCCTCGCCCCTCCCTCCCAGGTAACTCCTCTGTCACTCCTGACATTGACCCCCAATGCCAATACTGCTATAGCTTGTGAACGCAGAAGGTCCATTCTACGCAGGCTAGACCCAAAAGTATCAGATTTCGCCAATAATGAGACATCTACAGACCCCAATGGCCTTCTCTTTGGAGAGGTATATCTCAAAAAACTCAGTGACTATACTAAAACTTTTTCTAGTTTGTCTAAAACTAAAGCCACTGTAAAGAAGACCCTCTACCAAAATCCACGCCCCCTTTTTGATAGGGCCGGAAAAAGAAGGGGTCGTTTTCCCGGCCGTCAACCCTTCATCTCTAGACCCCAATTTTATCAGAAGCAGCAACTACAGCAGCAACAACAATTTGTCTCTCCCTTCTTTCCCACAAGAACCTGCTTCTGGCCCAGAGGTGCAAGATTAAGAGGTCACTTTCGAACCCCTTCAGGCAATTTCTCTTCTTCCTCCCTTTTCTCTTTTTTCCCTAAATAAGATGGGTGGTCGACTGGCTCATTTTCTTCCAAATTGGTCTCTAATAACATCAGACCCCTGGATTCTTCAGACTGTCTCTGGAGTCCTTATAGATTCTATTTCCTCTCCCATCCAAATTGTTCGCCCTAGTCCAATTTTATTTTCAAGTTCAGATCTTCAAGCAATAGATTCAGAGATTTCCTCTCAAATTTCAAAACAAGCTGTCAAACTTGTTCTTGTAGACGAAGACAGCTACATAAGCAATATTTTCTTAGTAAAAAAAAAAAATGGCCAATTTTGACCAGTTATCAATCTGAAAACTCTAAATCATTATGGCCTAGATTTGGAGTTTGGCGTTAGCCGTGAAAACCAGCGTTAGAGGCTCCTAACGCTGGTTTTAGGCTACCGCCGGTATTTGGAGTCACTCAAAATAGGGTCTAACGCTCACTTTTCAGCCGCAACTTTTCCATACCGCAGATCCCCTTACGTCAATTGCGTATCCTATCTTTTCAATGGGATCTTTCTAACTCCGGTATTTAGAGTCGTTTCTGAAGTGAGCGTTAGACATCTAACGACAAAACTCCAGCCGCAGGAAAAAAGTCAGTAGTTAAGAGCTTTCTGGGCTAACGCCGGTTTCTAAAGCTCTTAACTACTGTACTCTAAAGCACACTAACACCCATAAACTACCTATGTACCCCTAAACCGAGGTCCCCCCACATCGCCGACACTCGAATAAATTTTTTTAACCCCTAATCTGCCGACCGCCACCTACGTTATCTTTATGTACCCCTAATCTGATGCCCCTAACACCGCCGACCCCTATATTATATTTATTAACCCCTAATCTGCCCCCCACAACGTCGCCTCCACCTGCCTACACTTATTAACCCCTAATCTGCCGAGCGGACCTGAGCGCTACTATAATAAAGTTATTAACCCCTAATCTGCCTCACTAACCCTATAATAAATAGTATTAACCCCTAATCTGCCCTCCCTAACATCGGCGACACCTAACTTCAATTATTAACCCCTAATCTGCCGACCGGAGCTCACCGCTATTCTAATAAATGGATTAACCCCTAAAGCTAAGTCTAACCCTAACACCCCCCTAAATTAAATATAATTTAAATCTAACGAAATTAATTAACTCTTATTAAATAAATTATTCCTATTTAAAGCTAAATACTTACCTGTAAAATAAATCCTAATATAGCTACAATATAAATTATATTTATATTATAGCTATTTTAGGATTTATATTTATTTTACAGGTAACTTTGTATTTATTTTAACCAGGTACAATAGCTATTAAATAGTTAAGAACTATTTAATAGCTAAAATAGTTAAAATAATTACAAATTTACCTGTAAAAGAAATCCTAACCTAAGTTACAATTAAAACTAACACTATACTATCAATAAATTAATTAAATAAACTACCTACAATTACCTACAATTAACCTAACGCTACACTATCAATAAATTAATTAAATACAATTCCTACAAATAAATACAATTAAATAAACTTGCTAAAGTACAAAAAATAAAAAAGAACTAAGTTACAAAAAATAAAAAAATATCTACAAACATAAGAAAAATATTACAACAATTTTAAACTAATTACACCTACTCTAAGCCCCTTAATAAAACAACAAAGCCCTCCAAAATAAAAAATGCCCTACCCTATTCTAAATTACTAAAGTTAAAAGCTCTTTTACCTTACCAGCCCTGAACAGGGCCCTTTGCGGGGCATGCCCCAAGAAGTTCAGCTCTTTTGCCTGTAAAAAAAAAACATACAATACCCCCCCCAACATTACAACCCACCACCCACATACCCCTAATCTAACCCAAAGTCCCCTTAAATAAACCTAACACTAAGCCCCTGAAGATCATCCTACCTTGTCTTCACCTCACCAGGTATCACCGATCCGTCCTGGCTCCAAAATCTTCATCCAACCCAAGCGGGGGTTGGCGATCCATCATCCGGTGCCTGAAGAGGTCCAGAAGAGGCTCCAAAGTCTTCATCCTATCCGGGAAGAAGAGGCGATCCGGACAGGCAACCATCTTGATCCAAGCGGCATCTTCTATCTTCATCCGATGACGACCGGCTCCATCCTGAAGACCTCCACCGCGGACCCATCTTCTTCCGGCGACGTCCAACTGCAGAATGACGGTTCCTTTAAGGGACGTCATCCAAGATGGCGTCCCTCGAATTCCGATTGGCTGATAGGATTCTATCAGCCAATCGGAATTAAGGTAGGAATATTCTGATTGGCTGATGGAATCAGCCAAGCAGAATCAAGTTCAATCCGATTGGCTGATCCAATCAGCCAATCAGATTGAGCTCGCATTCTATTGGCTGATCGGAACAGCCAATAGAATGCGAGCTCAATCTGATTGGATGATTGGATCAGCCAATCGGATTGAACTTGATTCTGATTGGCTGATTCCATCAGCCAATCAGAATATTCCTACCTTAATTCCGATTGGCTGATAGAATCCTATCAGCCAATCGGAATTCGAGGGACGCCATCTTGGATGACGTCCCTTAAAGGAACCGTCATTCTGCAGTTGGACGTCGCCGGAAGAAGATGGGTCCGCGGTGGAGGTCTTCAGGATGGAGCCGGTCGTCATCGGATGAAGATAGAAGATGCCGCTTGGATCAAGATGGTTGCCGGTCCGGATCGCCTCTTCTTCCCGGATAGGATGAAGACTTTGGAGCCTCTTCTGGACCTCTTCAGGCACCGGATGATGGATCGCCAACCCCCGCTTGGGTTGGATGAAGATTTTGGAGCCAGGACGGATCGGTGATACCTGGTGAGGTGAAGACAAGGTAGGATGATCTTCAGGGGCTTAGTGTTAGGTTTATTTAAGGGGGGTTTGGGTTAGATTAGGGGTATGTGGGTGGTGGGTTGTAATGTTGGGGGGGGGGTATTATATGGTTTTTTTTTACAGGCAAAAGAGCTGAACTTCTTGGGGCATGCCCCGCAAAGGGCCCTGTTCAGGGCTGGTAAGGTAAAAGAGCTTTTAACTTTAGTAATTTAGAATAGGGTAGGGCATTTTTTATTTTGGGGGGCTTTGTTGTTTTATTAGGGGGCTTAGAGTAGGTGTAATTAGTTTAAAATTGTTGTAATATTTTTCTTATGTTTGTAGATATTTTTTTATTTTTTGTAACTTAGTTCTTTTTTATTTTTTGTACTTTAGCAAGTTTATTTAATTGTATTTATTTGTAGGAATTGTATTTAATTAATTTATTGATAGTGTAGTGTTAGGTTAATTGTAGGTAATTGTAGGTAGTTTATTTAATTAATTTATTGATAGTATAGTGTTAGTTTTAATTGTAACTTAGGTTAGGATTTCTTTTACAGGTAAATTTGTAATTATTTTAACTATTTTAGCTATTAAATAGTTCTTAACTATTTAATAGCTATTGTACCTGGTTAAAATATATACAAAGTTACCTGTAAAATAAATATAATCGGATGCAAGCAACTCCGGCTGGGGAGCGCGTTGCGGTTCCACAATCAAAGGTGGCAAATGGACCCTTCTAGAATACAATCTTCATATCAACTGCAAAGAACTTCTGGCGGGATCCTTTGTAATTCAGGGTTTTCGCAAGTCCAACCTTCCTACTTCGGTTCTTCTTCGCATGGACAAAAAGTTTTGTTCACTTTTGCCTCGACAAGAATATTTCTATTTCAGCTGAATTTATTCTGGGTCTATCCAATCAGGCTGCAGGTTGGGGTTCTTGCTATTTGAAGGACTCCAGCAATTGGAAATTGGACAGGAGTATTTTCCTAAAGATTTCTTCTCTCAAGGGTCCTTTCCTTCTTGACCTTTTTGCCTCTCATTCCAATTTTCAAGTCAGACCCTTTTTCAGCTGGAGACCGGACACAGACGCCTCTGCTGTGGATGCTTTCCTTCAAGTGTGGCCCCCTTCAGGAGCTTATGCTTTCCCCCCTTTTCTATGATTGCTCGGAATCTGACTTATATCCGCAGGAACCCGATATCTCTTCTCCTGATCACCCCCCTGTGGCCATCCCAGCCTTGGTACCCTTCTCTTCTGGAACTCTCTTTCCTTCCTCCCCTACTTCTTCCTTCCCTCATTTCCTCCTAGATCCCCTGGGATTCCCTCATCCCCTGTTGCTTTCCAAATCTCTAACTCTTGTTGCTTGGATTCTTTCAGGGGATCTTGGTCTCTCAGTGGACTTTCGGACTGAACTTAATCTTTATTACAAGACTCTTGGGCTCCTGGAACCAAAAGATGTTATCTCTCAGCTTGGTCCAAGTGGTCTGGCTGGTGTGTCCAGAGGGACTTGGATCCCTTTTCAGCTCCTTTGAATTTCATTATAGATTATTTCTCTTTTCTTTTGACTCAGGCCTTGCCTAGAGATCTATCAATATAGCTTGTTATGCTATCTCTGCTGGTCACGTCATTAATAATACCCCTGTTGGGAAAATCCATCAGGTCTGTGAACTTCTCAAAGCAATTCGTATCCAAAAACCTCCGACTTCTAAATACTCTTTCTTTTGGGATGTAGATTTGGTTTTGTCCTTTCTTAGAAATCAGCCTTCTAATGATCTTCTTTCTCTGAAACAGCTGCCAGCTAAACTTGCCACTCTTCTCTGTCTTCTCTCTTTTCGCAGAGTTTCTGATGATATTAATTCTCAAATGTTTTCTCCTTTTGGTGTCACATTTATCCTTTCTAAAAGAACTAAATGTCTTTCTCAATCTATATTTTATCCTTATTTCTCTGATTATTCTAAGTTGTGTGTTGTCCTTTGTCTGAAAGAGTATTTGTCTCGTACTCAACCTTTACGTCATTCTTCTTCTTCTCAACTTCTCATCTTATTTGTTTCCCCTTTTAAACCTGTCTCCTCTACTTCTATTGCCAGGTGGGTAAAGTGGATTATGCTTCTTTCTGGTGTGGAAGAATTTTTTTCGGCTCACTCCTTTCATAGAGCTTCTGCCTCTAAAGCCTTTTTAAAATCCTCTTCCCTCCAAGATATTTTGAATGCAGCAGACTGGTCTTCAGACTCCACCTTTAGACAATTTTATTTTAAACCTATTAATACACTGCTTTTTCTTTAATTTCATGATCCTTTTTTGCTTTAAACTAGCAAAATATGAGTCTCTGGTCTTGTATTAAAATTCTGATTATCCTAGCTTTAGTGTAGCTATAATCTATATCATATGTTCAAAATTCTCCTTCAGCCTAGACAGATTCCCAGAAGAATCCTCTTCTGCCTCAACCTCAAGTTTCTCCATCCTGTCTTCAGAATTATTTTGATTTTCTGTTATTGGTTGTTCATTTTCCAGTTGTTATGGTGCTTTAATTTGTTCCTTTCTTCTTTAATGTCCTTTTACCTATTCGCATCAAACAAGAAAGAGGAGGTATTGGTGCGCTCTGGACTGTTTATGGACATTATGAGTATGCTGATTGGCTGATATCATCTTCTACATCCATGGCTTTGTCCTTATTGGTTCTTTTGTTTTCTCTGTTGTTTCACATGTTTACTAATGTTTTCACTGTATACTTTAAAAAGCTGTCAGAGTAGTAAATTGAAAGTAATGCAAAATATTCGTCTCTGGTCTTGTAATAAAATCTGAAACCGATATTCAGCTGAACCATATGCCCACATGAACGAAATGTGTCTGAACTAAACATTTTCAAAAACTTTTTCGGGTGAAACTAATTTTTTGCGCACACATCTAATAATATTTATAAAAACATGCAACAAAAACAGGTTAAATTATTAAAATACACTTAGTGGGTTATATGCTACGTAATGGGAATTAGCTTTAAGGGACACTTATGTCAAAATAAACTTTTATGATTCTGATAGAGCATTGAGTTTTAAGACATTTTACAATTTACTTCTAGAATCAAATTTTGCACAATCTTGTTATATGCACACTTTCTGGGGAACAAGATCCTACTGAGCATGTGCACAATCTCAAATGGTATACGTATACTAGAGTTTGATTGGCCGATGTCTGTCACATGATAAAGGAGGCCAGACAATGGGAGAAAAAATAAATTTGCCAAAATAAAATCTACTGCTTATTTGAAATTCAGAGTAGGTGTTATTGTATTGTCTTTCTATTATGCACTTGTTAATTATACAACTTTACTACATTGAGTTGTCCTTTAATTAAGAAAAGATTTTAATGCAAGAATGGAACAATGTGTACACCTCAATCATCAGTGGGATTATTAACTTTTGCTCTCATTTATTTACCATAAGAAACAGGCAGTGTTTCCATGCACCGTTTCCATGCACCGTCCCCAGATCACGGCCACTCCTAGAAGGCTTTGCAGAAGAACAACTAAGCATGATCCTGTGGTTCTTAAAATAAATAAACCAATGGCACTACTTATGTGTGTAGAGAGACTCGTTCCCTATTCGAATAATTAATATTTAAGCTGTAACTCTATCATCTAATATTGATACTCACCTGTTACTAGGACCCTAGTATCAATATGACACTTTAACTAGTACAATCTAATCTTACGTTGTTCTCTCACTTTCAATCTAACACAGCCTGTTAAATTATACCGGCTTTGTCTCTGTTGTAAGTAACAATTTGTGAGAGCAATTTCACAAGTTACAATTCCAAAGTGTTATTTGATACTGTATGCACCAATCACTTATTCTACACAATACTCTACTGTGCGGGCATTCCTATTGATATTAGCTTCACATAAGAGTGTCAATTTAAATCTGATTATTAGTCCATATGAATCAGGTCATTTGACATTCCTGTATATTCCATTTTAGCGGTGATATTCACTACTACTCCTGTCCCAGGCTGTGATTTTAATCCCTGCTTTCTAAGTTTTAACCTAATTAAAGTTATATTTTAATTTTAGTGTCCAAGTACCCTCTTCCCAGTGACATAATGCAGTAATTTTTAACCTTTTTTTGCCGTGGCACACTTTTTTACATTAAAAAATATGTCACACTGTTGTCAGTCTGCCGTGGCACACCTAAGGATCTCTCACGGCACACTAGTGTGCCACGGCACACTGGTTGAAAAACACTGACCTAATGTATATCTTGCTATATTTTACACCTTTTTTGACTCTTGAGTGCTATCAAGTGTATTACTTTGTGGGTCTCTTCCCACATGTTTTTTCTAATTCATGATCCCACCCTGGCAATCTTTCTGTTCCCTCCCAGTATTAAAATAATATTTGATTTGTTTATTAATATATATTTTTATTTCCAGCATCCACCTCTCAAAACGTCTCCTTCAACTGATTTGGATTCTCCTATCACTCCTCAAAATCTACATCATCTGTTCAAAATTCAATACAATACAATAGGGTACAATAAAATACAAAAAAACAATATTAATACATAATATATGCAAAATTTAACATAGAACAGTTAGGCAATATATAATTAACCATGACAGGTGCATTCTGTTTTGAGATATGCAAAGAGGGATCTCTTAAAGGATTTTAGGCTTGGGGAAGGTTTTAAAGTGTGCGGGGGGTCGTTCCATAATTGTGGTGCTCTGTAGGAAAAGGAGGATCGAGCTGCTTTCTTTTTGTATGGAGGCAGACTAAATAATGTGCTGGTACTGGGTCGGAGGTGATGGGAGGTGGGAACAGCTGGAGAGAGCATTCTGCTCAGGTAGGGTGGGAGCTTCCCAGAAAAGCTCTTAAACACAAGGCTGGAAAGATGAAGGGTGCATCTGGACAGCCAGTTTAGTTCTTTTAGTATGTCACAATGGTGGGTCCTGTAGTTACATTGTAGCACAAAGCGGCAGAAAGAGTTATACAGTGTATTAAGTTTATTTAGGTGAGTTTGCAGTGCAGGTGCATATACTACATCCCCATAATCAATGATTGGCATCAGCATTTGCTGTAGGGTTGAGGCAGGATTTTTTTCTGTACAGGGCACCTAGTTTTGGATAGAGATAGAGATAGAGTCTAACAACATACCCAAGTATTTGAAAGAGTAAACTGCGGTCAGTGTGCAATTTGATTTTGTTTTGATGCATAGATGGGAATTTTGTAGTTTGTGTAATTTAGGTCCCGTTCCAAAGATCATTGTGACAGTTTTCTCAGTGTTTAGGAAGAGTTTGTTTTTTGAGATCCACTTTTCTACCTCTGTGAACTGGTCTTGGAGCACTGCCTCAAGATTCATCACATTGGATTTGTTTGCATAGATTACCGTGTTGTCTGCATACATGTGTACAGTTGAGGATTTTCAGACATTTGGCAGATCATTTATAAATAATGTGAATAGTAGGGGGCCAAGAATTGAACCTTGGGGAACACCACACGTGACTGGGAGAGGGAGGGAGTTGTTGTCAGAAATGGAGACATACTGTGATTGATGCGGTACATATGATCGAAACCAGCTTAGCGGACGATCACCAATACCTGAGTTTTTTAGTTTGAGCAGCAGTATGTCGTGGTCTACTGTGACAAAGGCCTTTGCAAAATCAAGGAAAATAGCTCCAGTTAGGTCTCCTAGTTCCATGCCAGTTTGGATGTCGTTGCAAACTTTTAGGAGGGCAGTTGTAGTGGAGTAATTCGGGCGAAAACCTGATTGAACAGGGGTCAGTTAGATTATTGGTAATACTCACATAGTGGCGTATGGATGCATTTTTCTAAGATTTTTGACAATCTGGGTGCAATGATATTTAAATATATGCATGTTGTAGAAAGGGTTTATATACCTTTAAGAAGATTGGGTGTTTTGAAAAAGTGTCTAACCTATCAAATTGTTTTTAGCTTTTTAAAAAGGGGTTAGATTGTGTTCACTATACATAGCTTGGAGTACGGCTTTTCAGCCGAAACGCTTCAGCCGATAACTATCTTAACACCCATATCTGGATGTATTGTAGTGCTGTGCTTTTAACAATTCAATAAAAGTACATTTTTAAAACATCTCTGGTGCTGCTCGCAATCCGTTCTTATGATGTATTAGGGACCTAGTCTGTCAGTGAACTTAGGTACTTCCCTCTCGGTGTAACACAGGAAGCCAATCAAGCTCTGCTAAACCAGAGGGATGTGGAATTTTTTATATTTTTTATTTTAACAGTGCTGGCTGCTGGGAGAACTGAGCTGCAACTGTCAAGCAGTGTGACAGCAACTTGTATTACTCTCCTTCTCTTGCCTGCATGTGGGGAAAAATAGAAGCCACAGGGATCAGCCAGAACAGGTATATTAAAATAAGGGCTTGCTGCATCATGGTGATGAGGCACAATGGCTGCACCATAGAATCCTCTATTTCTCTTTATTTCTGTTCTGCTTAGTATACTAGGAGGACAGTTGCACCAGGATATGAAACACATTTTTTATTTCACCAGTTAACTCCTCCCTTTTTTGGGGTCTGATCTGAGGTCTAACGTGGCATTATAGCGGACAGGGACTGCAGGGCAATAAGGCCTGATCTGAGGTCTGATGAGGACAAATAAAGCTTGATAAATGAAGACCATAATTAAGGTGCTTTTAATGAGACACAACTTCACAAATATAAACGTATTTCAGGTTTCTAAGCATTGGTGATCACACACAATGATATAAACCAAATCTGATTGTATAGTGTGATTTGGAGAACACACTTTGCATATAGTGCCACATTCTTTTTTTTTTTTTAAATATATTTTTTTATTGAGATTACAGAGAATTACAATAATATATTTTGTCCATTTACAATGACAGATAATGCACATATATGTATAGAATAAACAGGTTGATATGTTACAAGATAATCTATACAACAAGTTTGGGAGCCTAAGAAATATATGACAGTAATAATTTCGTTGAGGGCAATAGTGAATAACTAGGTAGATAAGCACTTGTTGAAAATCCCTTCATGCATGATGATAAATGATCACTTATGAAAATACTCAAAACGTAACTATTGGTCAATAAATTAGAGAGTAAATGGACTATTCTTAATGAAATCTCTTTTTTGGTGGAGTGAAAGTTTAGATTGAAATAGTAAATATAAAGGAGAAATTGGGGGAAAATCAGCGGGCAAGAGCCCCTCGAAAATTAAGAGGAAGGGGGGGCGTGTCCAAGGAGTTTTACTAATGTTGTGGTAAGTATAATTGGGCCAATTAACAAGCAGATATCTTTTGGGGCCTACATAAAACTAAAGAAGCGTATAGGAAAAAGGCTAACGCACATCAGGGGGGTATTCCCAAGCGAATTTACATTGTATGAGTCATTGCCTGAGTCATTTAATGTTAACATTAAATGATTCAGATGGATGATTAGCCTTAGCATCCATTAATGTGAAAAAGTTGGAGCATACACTCCCCAGTAAATAAAGTGCCTGAAACCGCTGCAAATATAAAAACAGGGGACTAAGTACAGTTAATGTTTACTTTTATGTTGGATGTAAGGTATAGGATGATCTCAGGGATGTCATCAGTAACTAAATGTTTAACTTAGGATAGAAAACTGGCATATAGTAATATTCGTATTGTAATGGAACACTTATGCAGTAGCTTGTGAAAACACACATTTCGAACATATCAACGGTTATGTTGGTATTCTCTTCCAAAAGTGTCAGGTACAATGGCAGCGATGAGATTGTGTTCATATCTACTAGTAATATGAATAAACAGAGTGTAATAGCAAGCTGATAGACATTTTAGATGGTAAGTAGATTATCTTGGGTAAAGTCTCGTATCCATCTAATCATACGATGTGATAAGACCCTCTCTAACTCAGACTGCATAGCATTAGTGGTGTACAGTTTTATTGGTATATATAGGGAAGCTGTCAGCTCTAGGTTGTAACTGCTAGGGAGTGTTATGTTGAACGCTTCAAATGGGGGTGAGTGAAGCGTAACATAGTCCCTAATATAGTCAATAAGGGCTTTCTTATTATCTATTAGGTACCTCTAAACTACAAATAGAAACATGAGGCAAGTTAAGAGAGACTTGTTATCTGTTTGTAGGGAGCCCTGTAAATGAATGTATGAACACCTATGCAAGTTTGGACTACTCTGTATGTGCAGACTCCATCAGTGAGACTATTACTAGAGTAAGTACTATAGCATTGGGGCGGCTTCCCCCTGTAGGAGCTGTTATATTTGAGAATGAGAAGCACCCTGCTTTAAACATATCATAGTAAATTAATCCTAGAGCTCAGGTCACTCTCCTAATATAAACGTAAAAAAAAGTGGCCGTAAGCATAGCGCTGATAGAATATTAGGCCAGATGGTATGCCTGCTCAGCTATCTCATCCTACAGTGTAGTTTAGGGTTTATAGTATATTGTATCAGTATGACATAAACTCTGAACCTCAAAAACATAGCCCCTTAAACATCATAGGCATAGATATTCCACTAAACAGTAATATATTTGAGCCCAACAAAGGAAATATATAGGAGCCCAAAGGTATCTAAAGTACACACAAACCTTATAACTTCAAACATCTCCAAATAGACAATATATAGCAAACTAGACAGGATGAAGTCGCTCAGTCAACCAAGTGGCTTATTGCCTGACCACCTAGGAAGGACAGCAAACTGAGCTGTAGCGCTAGCCAGACCAAATGCTATATAGTCTTTACTGGGCAGTTTACTCACAATAGTAATAACACATATAAAGTTGAAGACAGTAAATATAAAACATAACTATGAGGATTGAAGTGTGGGGTAGACACTGAGACTCTGAGTTGTATGAGAAGCCCCAGGAAGAACAAGTGTCCCCATATCTAACCAACACCACTCCTATATAATCGGTCTAAATCTAATGTGTGGATCAGGAGAAAGTCATTCAGACCATAGGAGAGCTGAAAGTTACTTAGGCTTGGTCGGCTAGTGTCCGTGGGTGGAGGAGCATACGATCCGAGTGTGGTGCTGTTCTCGGCTGTGATAGCGTGTGGTCTGTCAGTGCCTCGTCCCCTCTGTGCTGTAGTAGCAGACGCCATAGCGGACCACATTGTCTCCATGCCGCAAAAACACTCCCGGGAGCTGGCCGCACCTCTCTGGAACTCAATCTGAATAGGCGCCATGCAACAAACCTGCTCGTAGGTAAGGGTGTCATCGCTATCTCCCAAATACGGATCCTTTACCATTCTTGTGTGTATAGTGTTCCCTTGTTGTAGGGATATCTGACCGGACTGAAGGCTATTGTCAGTAGAGTCAGGGGAATAAGAACCGTCCTTTATGTTAATTTCCAGTTCCTCCGGTGTCTGTCCGGACCTACACTAGGGTATCGCTTGAGAACTCAGAAGGAGGTTTTCTCTCATCTGTACTGGGTCCCCTATGTTGTGTAGCAATATCCGCTGCTCCAGTGGTACTAAATGTTGCTCCATGCCTCCACGGTTCTCCTGAGGTAAGAACCAGATCATGGAAATTATTGCGGATCTGTCGTTCAATATCTTTGAATAAGCACTTAATCTGCAGATATGTGTCCTCTGCCATATTTTAGAGCGAGGTTCTAGGGAGAGCTGAAAAGTTCAGGAGTAGGGCTGCTTTACCCGGTGTTAGGCCTATTAGAGTGGAAGTAGTGAGATGGCGGTATAAGGCCGTCGCCTTTATCCTCTGGTAGGCCAAAACAGGTTTTCAGCTCATGGGAACCGGGTAATAGGAGTATCCGTGTGCTCCCTGACTTTTTCGAAGTTTCTCTCCAAGTTAGGTGGAAAAATAGTTTGTCAGGGAAAAAATAATCAGCATATTATTAAGTTATATGAGGAGCTCTCTGACTTTGCGACTCATCGTAGTTATGGCTTAGACACGCCCCCATGGTGTCCCATTCTTATATGCCATGTGCCAGCAGTAAATTGGTGGTAGAGGGGACCTCTATAATTGTTCTCCACTATATGCATAGCTCTGAATCTAAGGAACACTATTTTAGGACACCATTGTGGTCCCATATTGATAGAATTAGGGTAGGACATTTTGGGGACCAAAATATAGTGTCCTAGATAGCGGTACCTGAGTCATGTAAGGCCATTCATACTTACAAGGCATGCGGTGAGCACATTTTGGGGTCTGAACTGCGCTCTCTCTCCCCCACCTGCACCATTAGCTTTTTTAGTTTCTCTATATGACCAGGGTCTGGCTACTGTTTTTTGCCAGGCTGTGTTCCTCAGGCATGGGTCCAGCCTCCACCACCCAGGAATCTCTCCTACACCACCAAGTTATTAAAGCAGTATGTTTTGGGAAATGGGAGAGGGGTCTTTTGGGAATAAAATGCCAGCCACGCAAGGGATATCCATCTTCAGACATGGAATCCCTGTGGTTCCCAGCTGTGTTCTGTAGTGCCGGAACTTTCTATTCATGAGTGTCACCCTCCATGAAAGCACATATCCGTCATACCACATTCAGACAATAGATGGTGCCACAACATCACAACATGATTATAGAGATCACTCAAGACCTTGATGAAATTTACAGATGTCAATCAGTTTTCCCGGTGGCCAGCACTTATGAAATTTAAAAAAAAATTATATGATGCCTGTGTTACACAGAGAGGGATGGTGTGTCATCTCGCACAGTAGGGGGATTGATTGGAAATGGCTGAGCATCTCCTAGTCTCCCACCCCCTTTGAAAGGTTGAGACTAGATTGGACATGCTTGTATGACTAAAAACAACATTTACTGCCTGACTGGCTATCCCTAAACATGAGTCATTAGTGATACAATGGCAGGATTGGAAAGGGGAAATGGACACATGAAATGTTAGACCCCCTGTACATCATTACAATCTAAGGAGCAGATTTGACAAACTTATAAGTTCTTCCATGCTTTCCTGACCCTTCCTGTCCCTTTTTAGGAGCAAACAGTAGGAGCAAACAAATTGATTTGGTCAGACAATTGTTGATTCTTTGTCGTTTTAATCCTATACACCTAGATTACGAGTTTTGCGCTAAACAGGGTGCAAAACTAACGCCAAAAAAGTTGCGTTATTACACAATCCATAGCCCTGCCATTACGAGTTACTGAAAAGCCTTAAGCTCCATACCGCACAAAAGCCAAGGACTGCTTTGACATGCTCGTGCACGCTTTCCCCCATAGACATCAATGGGGAGAGAGTGGTAGAAAAAACCTGAAGGGCGGAATGAAAATTCTCCGTAACTCAAGCCCATTAATGTCTATGGGGAAAAAAAAGTTACGTTTAAACCTAACACCCTAACATAAACCCCAAGTCTAAACTAATTTGCTGCCCCAGACATTGCTGACACCTAAATAAAGTTATTAACCCCTAATCTGCTGCTCCCGACATCGTCAACACTAATAAAAGTTAATAACCCCTATTCCGCCGCTCCCCGACATCACCACCACTATAATAAAGTTATTAACCCCTTTTCCGTCGCTCCCCGACATCACCGCCACTATAATAAAGTTATTAACCCCTATTCCGCCGCTCCCCGACATCGCTGACACTATAATAAAGTTATTAACCCCTAAACCTCCGGCCTCCCACATCTCCTCAACTAAATAAACCTATTAACCCCTAAACCTCCGGCCTCCCACATATCCACAACTAAATAAACCTATTAACCCCTAAACCTCCGGCCTCCCACATCTCCGCCACTAAATAAACCTATTAACCACTAAACCTCCGGCCTCCCACATCTCTGCCACTAAATAAACCTATTAACCCCTAAAGCGCCGGCCCCCACATAAAAAAACACTAAGTTAAACTATTAACCCCTAAAACTAACACCCCCTAACTTTAAATTAAAATTACAATTTAACTATATTTAAAAAAAAAAAACTTACCTGTGAAATAAAAATAAACCTAACATTAAACTATAAATTAACCTATTCTTACTAGCCTAATAAAATAAAAAAAATACTACCAATTAAAAATTCTAAATTACAAATTTAAAAAACCTAACACTACGAGAAAAATTTAAAAATCTAAAATGACAAAAAATAATAAACACTAAATTACGAAAAATAAAAAACACTAAGCTTACAAAAAATAATAAACGAAATGATCAAAAATAAAAACAATTACACGTAATCTAATAGCCCTATAAAAATAAACCCCCCCCCCAAAATAAAAACACCCCCTAGCCTATAATAAAACTAACAATAGCCCTTAAAAGGGCCTTTTGTAGGGCATTTCCCTAAGTTAAACAGCTCTTTCCCAACAGTAAAATCCACCACCCAATCAACCCCCCCAAATAAAAAAACCTAACCAAAAAAAACCTAAGCTACCCATTGTCCCTAAAGGGGCATTGTATGGGTATTGCCCTTAAAATGGCATTCAGCTCTTTTTCATTGCCTTTAAAAGGGCATTTAGCTCTTTTTCAAAATCCCAAACCCTAATCTGAAAAAAAACACCCAAAAAATAAAAAAAATACCTAACACTAACCCCAGAAATCTACTCACGGTTGCTGAAGACTTCATCCTGGAGGCACAGAGCACAGAGCAGCAAAGACATCCAGCGCGGAGCGTCCTCTTCATAGGTCCCCGCCGTACACTGAAGCTTCAATCCAATGTTGCCGTTTCAAAATGGCGTACCTTGCATTTTTATTGGCTGATTTGATTCTTTAAATTCAAATCAGCCAATAGGATGAGAGCTTCTAAAATCCTATTGGCTGATTTGAACAGCCAATAGGATATTCGAACAGTGAGAGACAGAAAATTAACAAAAAAATCCAGAAAAACTCATTTCAAAAAAGTTATAATTGATTTGCATTTTAATGAGTGAAATAAGTATTTGACCCCCTTTGCAAAACATTACTTAGTACTTGGTGGCAAAACCCTTGTTGGCAATCACAGAGGTCAGACATTTCTTGTAGTTGACCACCAGGTTTGCACACATCTCAGGAGGCATTTTGTCCCACTCCTCTTTGCAGATCCTCTCCAAGTCATTAAGGTTTTGAGGCTGACGTTTGTCAACTCAAACCTTCAGCTCCCTCCACAGATTTTCTATGGGATTAAGGTCTGGAGGCTGGCTAGGCCATTCCAGAACCTTAATGTGCTTCTTCTTGAGCCACTCCTTTGTGGCCTTGGCCATGTGTTTTTGGGTCATTGTCATGCTGGAATACCCATCCATGACCCATTTTCAATGCCCTGGCTATGGGAAGGCGGTTCTCACACCCAAGATTTAATGGTGCATCGCCCTGTCCATTGTCTCTTTGATGCAGTGAAGTTGTCATGTCCGCTTAGCAGAAAAACATCCCCAAAGCATCAATCATACTGAATGATAGGGGATCAAATACTTATTTCACTCATTAAAATGCAAATCAATTTATAACTTTTTTGACATGTGTTTTTTCTGGATTATTTTTTTGTTATTCTGTCTCTCACTGTTCAAATAAACCTACCATTAAAATTATAGACTGATCATTTCTTTGTCAGTGGGCAAACGTACAAAATCAGCAGGGGATCAAATAACTTTGTCAATGAAAGTTAGAGTATCATTCACTTATACGTCTCTTGTTTGATATCCCTGGCAATCTGCAAACAGTGAATCTTCAGAATCTCCTGAGGTGACTGCAGTGAACTTTGGGATAAAATAAGCTAAATAGGGCATCCCTTTAAAATGTGTGTAGTGCTATTGCTTTTCTTCTTTTTTTTGGTGTGAACTTTGGGATATATCTTGTCTGCTTCTGTTTTGTTGCCCATTAGGATTGGCCATATCTGCATGAGAGGAAACAGGTGTGAGTCTAAAGTAATTTGTCAATAGCAGTTTGTTCTACAACATGTCAAGTGCAACAAAGGCCTGCCTGAAAGTCATTGCAAAGTGAAGTGCAGAGATCCCAGTCTCAGAGCAGGCTTATGTTCCTATGCTTGTTTATGCTTCTAACTATATTTACAACTGTCAAGAATACGTAAGTACCTGTAATGTAGACATAGCAGTACTATTTGAGGTATATTGGAAAAAATGCTTCTTTTTTATATTGAAATGCATCCATGCACATTTCAATCTAGTATAGGAACCAGTGGTTTTGCATCTTCTGTCAAAAACTCCACTGTGGCTCGAGAAAAACAAAACAATACTACTATGTCTCCTTTACACACATTTAACAGAGATTTAAAAACAATTAACAAGTGTGTGTGTAGGGGGCTTAGGACTTAATGGGGGTTGCAATAAGGGATTAACATTGGGTAGATTGTTTAAGGGGCTAGATGTGGTTGAGTTCATTTTCCTGGGGGTCTCAGGGCTCAGTGATTAAGAGGCAATCACACTGGGGTGCCTAAAGGCTTGGGATTAATTGTGCTGATTAAGTCTCTTAAGGGTTATTGTTTTAATTATAGAAAATAAGACACAAGCAGCTGTTGGTGCAATAAATCATGTTTAGGATTGTGTGAAAGGGAGTAAAAGAGAGAGAAAGACACACAGGTTGGATGTAAGCAGGGAGTACAAAAAAATGCAGGTTAACACCACAAAACACTACTGATACAGGACTTATGGTTAGTTACTATTTGTACTTGTGGGACCTGACTCCTAGCAGTGAAGGGTTAAATTGTACTGGGGGGTTGGGAATAAGTGATAGGGCTAACTATGCTGAGGCATCCAGTCAGACTTAATGTTGATGGGGAGACTTTGCTGTTTGGATTAACAAGCAGTTGGGTGTACAAGTTCCACATAAAGACAAAAATGAATTGACAGAACACAGTATTGTAGTGCATCTATGGGTTTATAGACCATATTGGCCATCACTACATGCCACCTTGCTTGGTGCTACCATTTGTATGGAGACATGTATAATAGCTTGTGATTTGCTAGAATATGTAACACCCACACGTAAATGCCAGGCGCTACAGGTAGCACATAGCATGGGATCTAGGTCTCAGATATAAATAACTTTGTATATATAAGAACATAAGAAGTTTAAGATCTTTAGCGGTTGTGGACTGTCAAGACAAGAATATTGTGTATATATTAATAAAATTAGTAAAGTAAAAGTTATGTTCACAAGATATTTACATTGTGACAGTTCTCTCTTGTGTGAAAAAAACTCTTTGCTAAGTACTTTTAAAAGGATGGATGTTCATGTCTTGAATAAAATACATTTGTATTCTATGCTTTTGTAGGAATGTTCCTCTCTACAAATTGATGTCTTTATAAACCAGTGAGCCTGACACTCCCTCTCCACTCCCTCATCCTCCTTAATCCATAAATACATTTGCTCTCAATCTAATATAAGGATTAAAAATACAGTCCAACCCTTTAATGCCTCAGGAGGAGCATCTAATCATATAAATGATACTGGTTGCCCATTACTCACTATACAGAGAAATGAGAATCTAGCAGAACAAAGTTCATATTGATAGTAGAAAAACAAACAATATAAATATGTCTTACACAGTAAAAAAAACACATATCCGTTGTCTTCCTCTTTAATCATGCATTTTGACATTTTAATCAATGAACTATAAGACATTGTCAAGTGCTGAACCGTATATTATAACAGACAACTGCTTGGTAAATATTGACCTTATTGCTTGTGACAGCATTTTTTACCTTTTTGTGATTAGAAATGTAGGTGAATGACGGTAATTTACAATGTTCAAATATTGGATTTACAGAAGAAAAAAAACTTGTCTTGATCTAATTTTAGAAGCAATAAAGTTAAAAATATACACAATAGTAATAATAGTAAAAATATATAATTGTAGACTAACCTTATCTGCAGTTTTGTTTCTTATGTGTATTTCTAGTTTGTTCATTTCTGGTGAATAGAAATAACAACAGAAAGTGAAGGTACAGAAAAGTAAATGCAAACATAGAGCCGTTAATCAAAAACTTGCCGACATAGAGATGGAATCTGCAAAATGTTTGGGGTATTTTTTGAGCATTATATTGTAAAGTAGGTGTAACAGAAGCCTCCATTACTTTTGTACTTGGAGAGGACTGCAGGCCAGCCTCCCCACCACCAGCTATGGACCCTGGAACCTGAGGGAATTCTGTGTTTTGGGAGACAGATGACCAGGGGACAATTGGAGTACTTTTACCCTGGATTCAGGTTTACCCCATTTCCCCAAATTCACAGAGACTCTGAGAACTGGAGGGCCCTGATACAGAGTTGGGGTCCTTGTGTTTTGTTGGGGTATAAGGTGACAGCCCAAATCAGCATTGCCTGCTCTAACCCCAACTCTGTATCAGGGCCCTGATACAGAGTTTGGGTTCTTGTGTTTTGTTGGGGTATAAGGTGACATCCCAAACCAGCATTGTCTGCTCTAACCCCCCCCGACTCAGAGACTCAGAGCAGGTGATTGCAATCAGCACAAACATTCTTATGCAGGGGCCTCCTACTGTTATGTGTACTAATCTTATCTTGTGCAAGTGGTATCCCGACTAGCGGAAAAATCGGAACATCGAATATTGCGTGTGCCTTCATGTATTCCACCATAGAAGACAATAGAGAAAAAAAGGTGGAAAAAAAACCCCAGACTATCACACAAACACAATCTCATTTTTGCAATTGTGCTAACCCAACATGAAAATATGAATATTTCATATTCCAATGTTCTTAACATAACAGAATATGTTCTATTTATTCATAGTATCTACAGGTTGGAGAATTTGTAAAAATATGGACTCTGTGTGTAGTTAGCATGATGACATACTGGACTGGATATTTTTATTCAATACAGTATGGACAATTTCTAGTGTAAGTATTATAAAGGGGGGTGAGGCTGATTTATTGCTCTAATTCAAGTAGTTTTTTAAACTACTTGAATTAGAGCAATAAATCAGCCTCATCCCCCTTTACATGTTTTCATCTACTTAACTCAAAGGGCTCCAATGCACTTATATATATATATGTTTATATGTGTGTACATATGTATTTATGTGTCTATATGTGTATGTCAGTAAATTCATATCAAATCCACAAAGAAGAAGGCGAGAGCGTTAGAAATTAAATTAAAACTTAACCTTTATTGGCAAGTAAAAGATTAGGACATGCAGGATGTCAGTACAAACTAGAGATAGGGTACCTCTGGCTGGCAAGGCTTACGCGTTTCGGCAAAGCCGTAATCATAGCATACTGGAGCCAGCCACAGGTGTACAATATATACATAATTGCAGCAACATCATTGGTTAAAAAAGCTCCAGTATGCTATGATTACGGCTTTGCCGAAACGCGTAAGCCTTGCCAGCCAGAGGTATACTATCTCTAGTTTGTACTGACATCCTGCATGTCCTAATCTTTTACTTGCCAATAAAGGTTAAGTTTTAATTTAATTTCTAACGCTCTCGCCTTCTTCTTTGTGGATTTGTTATTGCCTGTGAGAGCGTTAGTATCCCTGCTACGTCCCTTTGCTGTCTCCAGGAGGACTCTAAATATACATTGCACTGAGGTGTCACAGAATCTTCATTAGAGAGCGGTGTTGTTTTACCTTTGCTACTACGAGTTGTTGCACCTTCTGATTGGAGGAGACCAGGTGTGACGTCGGTCACGTCATTTGCTGAGCCATCCGGTTGGAGGAAATTTGTGTGTAGCGTTGGATACGCCGCTTGGTTTGGCGTTGCTGCACGCTCCCTCTGTAAAAGTTCTGGTGGAGTCTCAGCAGCCGTACACGGGCATACTGTGCAGCCAAGGACCTACGGAAGGAACCAATACCGCCACCAAGGGATATATAAAGTGCTACTCCCTCCCAGGACTTTGCCTAGATCTGTAAGATATCGGAGCTTCGTGAGGAGGAGGTGAGATCTGTATCGCTTCAAATTCTACTATATATAAGTGACTTTGTAGATTGATTGAGTCCTCTGTGTTATGAAACTCTTATTCTATTAGTGTTATTTGAGATTGGACGTTTATTGAACTAAATTGTTTGGGTATTGTTCTCCCCTCATCCCCTCCTTCTTGTTTGGAGTAAATTCATATATACACATATAAATACATAAATACATATGTACGCACATATAAACATATATATATATATTTAATTTATATATACACTATATATATATATATATATATATATATATATATATATATATATATATATACAGCACATACATATAGCTATTTAGACATATATATGTATGTATCTCTATGTTAATGACCTTTGTCTGCCTTTTTTTTTTCTCGCACCTGAGATCCTCATATCTTTGAACCCTTTTCTGTACAATATTTTTTTTAAATAATTATTGGCTAGATTACGAGTTTTGCGGTATGGGTGAAAAAGCAGCATTAAGGCTCATAACGCTGCTTTTTCACTACCGCTGGTATTACGAGTCTTGCAGGTTTAGGGGCACCGCACACTTTTTTGGCCATAACGCAACGTAGTTACTGCAGCTTTCAAAATGTCATTTTCAATGGGACTTCCTTTGCGCCGGTATTACGAGTCTGCCTGGGAGGCCAAAAAGTGAGCGGTACACCCTATACCGCCAAGATCGATACAGTAAACTGAAAGTCAGTAGTTATGAGTTTTACGCTAGAAAGCTGTAACATAAAACTCATAACTAAAGTGCTAAAAAGTACACTAACACCCATAAACTACCTATTAACCCCTAAGCCGAGGCCCTCCCGCATCGCAAACACTAAAATAAATTTATTAAACCCTAATCTGCCGCTCCGTACATCACCACCACTATAATAAACATATTAACCCCTAAACCGCCGCACTCCCACATCACAAACACTAGTTAAATATTATTAACCCTTAACATCGCCGGCACCTACCTACATTTATTAACCCTAATCTGCCGCCCCCAACGTCGCCACCACTATACTAAATTTATTAACCCCTAAACCTAAGTCTAACCCTAACTTTAACACCACCTAATTTAAATATAAATAAAATAAATCTAAATAAAACCTTCTATCATTACTTAAATTATTCCTATTTAAAGGGACAGTCTAGTATAAATTAAAGTTTCATTATTCAGATAGGACTTTTAATTTTAATCAACTTTCCAATTTACTTTTATCATCAAATTTGCTTTTTTCTCTTGGTATTCTTAGTTTAACCCCTTAGTGACCAGACCACTTTTCAATTTGTTGACCATCTGGGACCAAGGCTATTTTTGCATTTCTGCGATGTTTGTATTTAACTGTAATTTTCCTCTTACTCATTTACTGTACCCACACATATTATATACTGTTTTTCTCGCCATTAAATGGACTTTCTAAAGATACCATTTTTTTCATCATATCTTATAATTTACTATAAAAAAAAATATAAAATATGAGGAAAAAATGAAAAAAAATGCACTTTTTCTAACTTTGAGCCCCAAAATCTCTTACACATCTACAACCACCATAAAATACCAATGCTAAACAGTTTCTAAATTTTGTCCTGAGTTTATAAATACCCAATGTTTACATGTTCTTTGCTTTTTTTGCAAGTTATAGGGCAATAAGTACAAGTAGCACTTTGCTATTTCAAAACCATGTTTTTTCAAAATTGGCGATAGTTACATTGTAACACCAATATCTGTCATGAATCCCTGAATAACCCTTCAAATGTATATATTTTTTAAAAGAAGACAACCTAAGGTATTAAACTTGGGGTATTTTGACTTTTTTCATGCAACCATTTTACCACCAATCTATGCCAAAGTTTGGGGGGGAAAAAAAATAATTTGATTTTTTGACAAAATAGCAATTTAAGAATACATTTACTGATAATATTAAGGGTTATTGCCAAATAACACCCTCATATGTCTTCAGCAGCATCTCCTGGGTACAGTGATACCACCCATGTATAGGTGTGTCGGGTTCTTGGGGGGCTAAAAGCTCTTATTTTTAGGGAGCGCATTCCAGTTTTTCAACTTGGAATTTTCACATCGGTCATCATGCACCCATGTCCTATTTGGGACATTTCTGAAGCTGGTCAATGGAATTTACCCCCATCAAACCATATATTTTTGAAAAGTAGACACCCTAGGGTATTTCAAATGCTTGTATTTTAACACTTTCCATGCACTAATTCAACCACCAGTCTTTGTCAAACTTTTGGGTAGTCATTATTTTGTGTTATTTTTCACACACATTGTACTTTAGGCATGGATTCTCAGTTCCTGTTATGTGTTACTGCCAAAAAAAACCTCAATATGTGTTCAACAACATCTCCTGAGTACAGTGATACCACCCATGTATAGGTGTGTCGGGTTCTCTGGGGGCTAAAAGGCCTTAATTTTAGGAAGCGCATTCCAGTTTTTCAACTTGGAATTCTCACATCGGTCATCAAGCACCCATGTCCTATTTGGGACATTTCTGAAGCTGGCCAATGGAATTTACCCCCATCAAACCATATATTTTTGAAAAGTAGACACCCTAGGGTATTTCAAATGCTTGTATTTTAACACTTTCCATGCACTAATTCAACCACCAGTCTTTGTCAAACTTTTGGGTAGTCATTTTTTTGTGTTATTTTTCACACACATTGTATTTTAGGCATGGATTCTCAGTTCCTGTTATGTGTTACTGCCAAAAAGCACCTCAATATGTGTTCAACAATATCTCCTGAGTACAGCGATACCACCTATGTATAGGTGTGTTGGGTTCTCTGGGGGCTAGAAGGCCTTATTTTTAGGAAGCGCATTCCAGTTTTTCAACTTGGAATTTTCACATCGGTCATCATGCACCCATGTCCTATTTGGGACATTTCTGAAGCTGGTCAATGGAATTTACCCCATCAAACCATATATTTTTGAAAAGTAGACACCCTAGGGTATTTCAAATGCTTGTATTTTAACACTTTCCATGCACTAATTCAACCACCAGTCTTTGTCAAACTTTTGGGTAGTCATTATTTTGTGTTATTTTTCACACACATTGTACTTTAGGCATGGATTCTCAGTTCCTGTTATGTGTTACTACCAAAAAAAACCTCAATATGTGTTCAACAACATCTCCTGAGTACAGTGATACCACCCATGTATAGGTGTGTCGGGTTCTCTGGGGGCTAAAAGGCCTTAATTTTAGGAAGCGCATTCCAGTTTTTCAACTTGGAATTTTCACATTGGTCATCATGCACCCATGTCCTATTTGGGACATTTCTGAAGCTGGTCAATGGAATTTACCCCCATCAAACCATATATATTTTGAAAAGTAGACACCCTAGGGTATTTCAAATGCTTGTATTTTAACACTTTCCATGCACTAATTCAACCACCAGTCTTTGTCAAACTTTTGGGTAGTCATTATTTTGTGTTATTTTTCACACACATTGTACTTTAGGCATGGATTCTCAGTTCCTGTTATGTGTTACTGCCAAAAAAAACCTCAATATGTGTTCAACAACATCTCCTGAGTACAGTGATACCACCCATGTATAGGTGTGTCGGGTTCTCTGGGGGCTAAAAGGCCTTAATTTTAGGAAGCGCATTCCAGTTTTTCAACTTGGAATTTTCACATCGGTCATCATGCACCCATGTCCTATTTGGGACATTTCTGAAGCTGGTCAATGGAATTTACCCCCATCAAACCATATATTTTTGAAAAGTAGACACCCTAGGGTATTTCAAATGCTTGTATTTTAACACTTTCCATGCACTAATTCAACCACCAGTCTTTGTCAAACTTTTGGGTAGTCATTATTTTGTGTTATTTTTCACACACATTGTATTTTAGGCATGGATTCTCAGTTCCTGTTATGTGTTACTGCCAAAAAAAACCTCAATATGTTTCAACAACATCTCCTGAGTACAGTGATACCACCCATGTATAGGTGTGTCGGGTTCTCTGGGGGCTAAAAGGCCTTAATTTTAGGAAGCGCATTCCAGTTTTTCAACTTGGAATTTTCACATCGGTCATCATGCACCCATGTCCTATTTGGGACATTTCTGAAGCTGGTCAATGGAATTTACCCCCATCAAACCATATATTTTTGAAAAGTAGACACCCTAGGGTATTTCAAATGCTTGTATTTTAACACTTTCCATGCACTAATTCAACCACCAGTCTTTGTCAAACTTTTGGGTAGTCATTATTTTGTGTTATTTTTCACACACATTGTACTTTAGGCATGGATTCTCAGTTCCTGTTATGTGTTACTGCCAAAAAAAACCCTCAATATGTGTTCAACAACATCTCCTGAGTACAGTGATACCACCCATGTATAGGTGTTCGGGTTCTCTGGGGGCTAAAAGGCCTTAATTTTAGGAAGCGCATTCCAGTTTTTCAACTTGGAATTTTCACATCGGTCATCATGCACCCATGTCCTATTTGGGACATTTCTGAAGCTGGTCAATGGAATTTACCCCCATCAAACCATATATTTTTGAAAAGTAGACACCCTATGGTATTTCAAATGCTTGTATTTTAACACTTTCCATGCACTAATTCAACCACCGGTCTTTGTCAAACTTTTGGGTAGTCATTATTTTGTGTTATTTTTCACACAAATTGTACTTTAGGCATGGATTCTCAGTTGCTGTTATGTGTTACTGCCAAAAAAAACCTCAATATGTGTTCAACAACATCTCCTGAGTACAGTGATACCACCCAT
Source organism: Bombina bombina (assembly GCF_027579735.1). Taxonomy (NCBI): domain Eukaryota; kingdom Metazoa; phylum Chordata; class Amphibia; order Anura; family Bombinatoridae; genus Bombina; species Bombina bombina. The sequence goes on along the minus strand of NC_069500.1, from coordinate 299,002,030 downwards.
GTATAGGTGTGTCGGGTTCTCTGGGGGCTAAAAGGCCTTAATTTTAGGAAGCGCATTACAGTTTTTCAACTTGGAATTTTCACATCGGTCATCATGCACCCATGTCCTATTTGGGACATTTCTGAAGCTGGTCAATGGAATTTACCCCCATCAAACCATATATTTTTGAAAAGTAGACACCCTAGGGTATTTCAAATGCTTGTATTTTAACACTTTCCATGCACTAATTCAACCACCAGTCTTTGTCAAACTTTTGGGTAGTCATTTTTTTGTGTTATTTTTCACACACATTGTACTTTAGGCATGGATTCTCAGTTCCTTTTATGTGTTACTGCCAAAAAACACCTCAATATGTGTTCAACAACATCTCCTGAGTACAGTGATACCACCCATGTATAGGTGTGTTGGGTTCTCTGGGGGCTAGAAGGCCTTATTTTTAGGAAGCGCATTCCAGTTTTTCAACTTGGAATTTTCACATCGGTCATCATGCACCCATGTCCTATTTGGGACATTTCTGAAGCCGGTCAATGAAATTTACCCCCATAAAACCATATATTTTTGAGAAGTAGACCCCCTAGGGTATTTGAAATGCTGGTATTTTCACACTTTCCATGAACTTATTTAACCACCAGTCTTTGTCAAACTTTTGGGTAGTCATTTTTTTGTGTTATTTTTCACACACATTGTACTTTAGGCATGGATTCTCAGTTCCTGTTATGTGTTTACTGCCAAAAAACACCTCAATATGTGTTCAACAACATCTCCTGAGTACAGTGATACCACCCATGTATAGGTGTGTTGGGTTCTCTGGGGGCTAGAAGGCCTTATTTTTAGGAAGCGCATTCCAGTTTTTCAACTTGGAATTTTCACATCGGTCATCATGCACCCATGTCCTATTTGGGACATTTCTGAAGCCGGTCAATGAAATTTACCCCCATAAAACCATATATTTTTGAGAAGTAGACACCCTAGGGTATTTGAAATGCTGGTATTTTCACACTTTCCATGAACTTATTTAACCACCAGTCTTTGTCAAACTTTTGGGTAGTCATTTTTTTGTGTTATTTTTCACACACATTGTACTTTAGGCATGGATTCTCAGTTCCTGTTATGTGTTTACTGCCAAAAAACACCTCAATATGTGTTCAACAACATCTCCTGAGTACAGTGATACCACCCATGTATAGGTGTGTTGGGTTCTCTGGGGGCTAGAAGGCCTTATTTTTAGGAAGCGCATTCCATTTTTTACACTTCCCATTTTCACATCCCATGCACCCATGTTCTATTTAAGACATTTCTGAAGCCGGCCAATGTAATTTACCCCCATAAAACCATATATTTTTGAAAAGTAGACATCCTAGGGTATTTCAAATGCAGGTGTTTTAACACTTTCCATACACTAATTCAACCACTAGTCTTTGTCAAACTATTGGCATTCATTTCTTTGTGTTATTTTTCACATACATTGTACTTTAGACATGGATTCACAGCTCCTGTTATGTGTTTACTACCAAAGAAGACACCAATATGTGGTCACCAACATCCCTGAAGTTCAGTGATACCACCTATGCATAGGTTTGGTGGCTTGTTTGGGCGGTGCAATGCCAAATGTCTGACATGCTGTTTTGTGATTTTTTTTCACATTTACACATATTTTCTTTGCCTATCGTCTTTTTTTTGGGGGTCTTTTAACATACCCCAATTTATTTGTTTTCCATAAATGTGATATATTTAAAAGTTGACCCCCCAAGGTATTATACATGGAGTGGTTTGATGACTTTGAGCAACCGTTTTAGCCCAAAAAATGGAGAAAGTATATGGTGGTAATTTTTCAATTTTCATTGTTTACAGACACATTGCTTTTTTACTATGATTTAGGAGAGACTGTTGTAAGTTATTGCAAAAGAATACTTTAGGTTGTTTTCTGCAAGGCACCCTGAGTACACCTATGCCCCCCATTGCATAGGTTTGCCAGGATTTTGGGAAGGTTATGTTACATGATTTTAAGTTATTAAAAATGAGAGTATTTCTTCTGATAGGCCTATCTTTAGTTTGGGGCCTATCACATACCCCACTTTTATTTATTGCATTCAAAGTGTTATTTTTTAAACTGTTGACACCCCCAAGGTATTGTATATGGTGTGCTTTGATGCCTTTGAAGCAACCGTTTTAGCCCAAAAAATTGGAGAAAGTATATGGTGGTAATTTTTCAATTTTCATTTTTACAGACACATTGCTTTTTGACTATGATTTAGGAGAGATTGTTGTAAGTTTATTGCAAAAGAATACTTCAGGTTGTTTTCTGCAAGGCACCTGAGTACACCTATGCCCCCATGCATAGGTTTGCCAGGATTTTGGGAAGGTTATGTTACAATTTTATGACTTGTGATTTTAGTTATTAAAAATGAGAGTTTTTCTTCTGATAGGCCTATCTTTAGTTTGGGGGCCTATCACATACCCCACTTTTATTTATTACATTCAAAGTGTATATTTTTTAAATGTTGACACCCCAAGGTATTGTATATGGTGTGCTTTGATGCCTTTGAAGCAACCGTTTTAGCCCAAAAAATTGGAGAAAGTATATGGTGGTAATTTTTCAATTTTCATTGTTACAGACACATTGCTTTTTGACTATAATTTAGGAGAGACTGTTGTAAGTTATTACAAAAAACATACTTCAGGTTGTTTTCTGCAAGGCACCCTGAGAACACCTATGTCCCCCATGCATAGGTTTGACAGGGGTTTTGGTTAAAAAAAAAAACAGGCCCAATTTTAGAAAAAAATAGAGTAGTGAAATGTAAAAATCTGGCACAGTAGAAGTAAAAAAAACAAAAAAACATCTAACTGTAAACATAACCAAAAAAAATATATATATATGTAACAGCAAATGTATTTATTTTTTTAAAAATTGACCATTGTATGGTACCGCTTGAAGCAGTCCCCAATGCAGAGTGCAGGCTGTCCAGGGCAATCAGGACAGTAATATATGGTGTCCCTTCTCTTCCCCCTCTTGGTACAGACTCTGCATTTTTTTTGTGGTTTCTGCTTTGTGGCAGTAGGGGGGATTTTAAAAATAAAATGGGTAGCCCCAACTCTGCTCTCTCCCATCCCCGCCCGGGGAGCAGGTGCATCATGGTACAAAATCCCCGTAATAATCTGGAGCTGAAACTGTAAAAAAGTCTTTTTAACTCTGGGGTTTGCTTTTTTGAACAACAAAAAAGCGTTGTGGGTTGCAATCTGCATTAGGTAAATTGCAACCTTTTTGTACCAGGCCCTTGTCTTCCGCATAATTAGGTAGGGCTGCAGCAGCTGATCAGCCAGATCAACCCCACCCATATGCCGGTTATAAGACTTGATGCACACTGGCTTCCTTATGATCTCAGCTCTGCCACGTACAGAAACCGCCACCGTCCTCTCTGTGTGGATGGTGGTAAGAAGGTATACATCCTTCTTGTCTCTGTACTTCAGTGCCAACAGCTCCTCTTGGCGCAGAGCTGAGGTCTCCCCCCTTCGTAGCCGGGTGCGTACAAGCTGTCCTGGGAAACCTGCGCGGTTCTTTTTAATTGTACCGCAAGCTACTGTATCAAAGCAATACAGTAGCTTGAACAAAAGGACACTTGTATAAAAATTGTCTAAGTACAAGTGATACCCTTTGTTCATTAGGGGTAATATCAGGTCCCAGACAATCTTGCCAGTGGTTCCCATATGTTCTGGGCAACCTGGAGGGTCAAGGTGGCTATCCTTTCCCTCATACACCCGGAAGGCCTGAGTATACCCAGTCTCGCTGTCACAGAGCTTATACACCTTTACCCCATATCTGGAGCGTTTGGAAGGAATATACTGCTTGAATCCCAGCCTTCCCTTATACTTCATTAGGATTCATCAACGCATATATTCCTTCCAGGTGTATAAGCCTCTGCAAACCTGGCAGAAAAGTGGGTTATCAGGGGGCGGATTTTATACAGCCTGTCAAATTGGGGATGCTCCCTAGGGGGGCACAGGCTGTTGTCGCTGAAGTGCATGAAATGCAGAATCATTTCATACCTCTTCCTCGACATAGTCTGGGAGAAAATGGGGGTAGAGCAGATGGGGCTAGTACTCCAGTAGGAGCGAATGGAGGGTTTCTTTATGATGCCCATCAGCATAGTCAATGCCCAGAATTTTTTGAATTCTGGCACATTGATGGGGGCCCATTGCTGCTTTGCCAAATATGTTCCAGGCTTTGCAGCACGGAACTGATGGGCATATAAATTAGTTTGGGCGACAATGTTCCCCAATATATCATCGCCCAGAAACACTTCCAGAAACTGCTGGGGGCTAAAACCTGCCACATCTATATTTATGCCAGCATTTGCTGTGAAGGGTGGGATATCTGGCCTCTGGAGATGAGGCGTTACCCACTCTTCAGCAGCAATGGCAGCAACACGCCTCCTTCTGGCAGGGGGGCTAGCAGGGGGGCTGGCAGGGGGGGCTAGCAGCCACAGATACATCACTATCAGTTGAGACTGCATCTAGTGATGTATCTGAGCACATGGCAGGGTCAAAATTGGGGTCTGAGTCAGAAATAGAGGCATCTGACTCTGACGCAAGGATGGCATACGCCTCCTCAGCACTATATCTTTTCTGTGACATTTTTGTATCACAGAAAACAATTACTAAAAAAAATTAAATTAACTAAATTAATTAACTAAATTAACTAGCAAAAAAGTACAGCTATGCTACTGCCAGTGATTTATAGCGATCACTGGCAAGCTAGAGGTTAATGGCTCTGAAAATTAAATTAACTAAATGTTTCTGAAAAGAGCCTTTGGGTTTTTAAAAAATTACAACAACAAAATTAACCCCTAAAAAAATGCACAGACAGCAAAAAAGTACAGCTATGCAACTGCCAGTGATTTATAGCGATCACTGGCAAGCTAGGGGTTAATGGCTCTGAAAATTAAATTAAATTAACTAAATTAATTAACTAAATTAACTAGCAAAAAAGTACAGCTATGCTACTGCCAGTGATTTATAGCGATCACTGGCAAGCTAGGGGTTAATGGCTCTGAAAATTAAATTAAATTAACTAAATGTTTCTGAAAAGAGCCTTTGGGTTTTTAAAAAATTACAACAACAAAATTAACCCCTAAAAAAATGCACAGACAGCAAAAAAGTACAGCTATGCAACTGCCAGTGATTTATAGCGATCACTGGCAAGCTAGGGGTTAATGGCTCTGAAAATTAAATTAAATTAACTAAATGTTTCTGAAAAGAGCCTTTGGGTTTTTAAAAAATTACAACAACAAAATTAACCCCTAAAAAAACGCACAGACAGCAAAATGCAGCAAAAAAAAAGTGCACCTATGTTACTGCCAGTGATATATAGTGATCACTGGCAAGCTAGGGGTTAATGGCTCTGAAAAGAGCCTTTGGTTCTATATTTTTTAACAAATAAAAGAAATAAATCTCTCTCTCTGCTAAATACAGGTCTCTCTCTCTCTCCAACAAAATGGCAAGTGAGGAGAGGGAGGGAGATCCACACTGATCATAGTCAATATTTACAAATATTGACATGATCAGACAAATGGGGTATTTTATTATTATTTTTTTTTTAGGGTGGGAGGCTCAGATTGGGTGACCCTAGCTTGCCCCTATGATGATGCAGGCTAGGGACACCCCCAGAGGCCCCATGATGCACTGGGCATCGCCATCTTGGATGCCTAGTGAAGGGGGAGGGGGGGGCTATTTAGGGCTTTTTTTTTATTTTATTCGTTTTTTTTTTTTTAATTTTTAACTTTTATTTTACAACTAACTAAGTGCCTCGACCCACCGAGGCACTTAGCACACAAGCAGAGCATCGGAAGCGTGTCCGATCGCTTCCGATGCTCTGAAACACTGCCGGGCTCCACGTGGAGCGAAACCGGAAGTGATCACTCGTGGGGGAGTGATCAATCCGGTCCCGGCACTCGGGAACAGTATTGCAGGATGCCTAGACCTCAAGGCAAGCCTGCAATACTGTTAGAGCAGCTGGAAGCGATTTCGATCGCTTCCAGTGCTCTGTTAAACCGACGACGTTTGCCATACGTCCTCGGTCGTTAAGTGCTTTTTTTTTGAGGGACGTATGGCATACGTCGTCGTCGATAAGGGTTAAACTAAACATAGGTAGGGCTCATATGCTAATTTCTAAGCCTTTGAGGGGCTGCCTCTTATCACATGCTTTTTAAATCTCTTTTCAACACAAAGAGACAGAAAGTACATGTGGGCCATATAGATAACACTGTGTTCAGGCACAGGGGTTTATTTAAGATTTAGCACAAAACAATGCTAAATTTTAAGACAATAGATTATAAACATCACAGTCATGTGAATCAGGGGCTGGAAGAAAGTTCCTAGATACAAAGGTAATCACAGAGGTTAAAAGGTATATTAATATAACTGTGTTTGTTATGCAAAACTGGGGAATGGGTAATAAAGGGATTATCTATCTTTTAAAACAATAACAATTCTATGGTAGACTGTCCCTTTAAAACTAAATACCTATAAAATAAACCCTAAGCTAGCTACATTATAATAACTTTTATTTTGGGGGCTTTTTAGTTTGATAGGGCTATTAGATTAGGTGTAATTAGTTTAAATATCTGATCATTTCTTTTTTATTTGTGTAATTTAGTGTTGTTTGTTTTTTGTAATTTAGGTCATTGTATTTAATTTATGTAATTTATTTAATTGTAGTGTAAGGTTAGATGTTAGTGTAAGACAGGTTAGGTTTTATTTACAGGTACATTTGTATTTATTTTAGCTAGGTTGTAGTAAATAGTTAATAACTATTTACTAACTATTCTACCTAGTTAAAATTAAATACAAACTTGCCTGTAAATAAAAATAAACCCTAAGCTAGATAACAATGTAACTATTAGTTATATTGTAGCTAGCTTAGCATTTATTTTATTTTATAGGTATTTAGTTTTAAATAGGCATTATTTAGGTAATAATAGTAGGTTTTTATTTAGATTTATTTTAATTATATTTAAGTTAGGGGGTATTAGGGTTAGACTTTAGGTTTAGGGGTTAATAAATTTAGTATAGTGCGGCGGCGAAGTTTGGGGGCGGCAGATTAGGGGGTTAATAAATGTAGGTAGGTGGCGGCGATGTTAGGGGCGGCAGATAGAGGTTAATAATATTTTAACTAGTGTTTGTGATGCGGGAGTGCGGCGTTTAGGGTTAATATGTTTATTATAGTGGCGGCGATGTTCGGTAGCGGCAGATTAGGGGTTAATAAGTATAATGTAGGTGTCGGCGATGTTGGGGGCAGCATATTAGGGGTTAATAAGTATAATGTAGGTGTCTGCGATGTCAGTGGGCGGCAGATTAGGGGTTAATAAATATAATGTAGGTGTCGGCAATGTCGGGGGCAGCAGATTAGGGGTTAATAAGTGTAAGATTACGGGTGTTTAGACTCAGGGTTCATGTTAGGGGTGTTAGGTGTAAACATAAATTTAGTTTCCCATAGGAATCAATGGGGCTGCGTTCGGACTTTACGCTGCTTTTGCAGGTGTTAGGCTTTTTTTTCAGCTGGGCTCTCCACATTGATGTCTATGGGGAAATCATGCACGAGCACGTAAAACCAGATCACCGCAGCTTTCAGCAGCGCTGGTATTGAGTGCGGTATGGAGCTAAATTTTGCTCTATGCTCACTTTTTGTCGGTTAACGCCAGGTTTTTATAAACCTGTAATAGCCAGCGCTGTAGGGAAGTGAGCGGTGACAATAACTTGCAAGTTAGCACTGCACTCCTCATAACGCAAAACTCGTAATCTAGCCATATATTATATAGTTGTTTTGAGTGTAACTGCACTTTTGACTGTATTTTTCATGTGTTTTGTGTCACTTTTTTGGTTTCACAAAACAGTTAACCAGAGCTCTTAGGATACAGTAATCATTCTAGCGCAAATCGCAATTGCGCTCAATGCGTTCTCGTTTACTTTCAACTTTTAATATGTCTAAATGCGACACGTACAAACAGCCCCCAAAAAACACATGAGAAATACTTAACTGGCGAAAAATATCCTTTCTTATTTTAGTGCGGTTGTCACAATTTAATTTTGATACTTATAGGTGTATACAGTTTAAGTATCTTTGACACACTATTAGTGACTATAAGAAAGTATTAGCGGTGGTTAATATATACATAACCTATCAGCTGCACATGAGTATTACTTAACTGGTGCACACAATAGGTGTATACAGTTTTAGTATCTCCGACACATTGTTAGTGATTACAAAGAGTTTCAGCGGTGGTCAAATATATACATCACCATCAGCTGTACATGAGTAATACTTAACTGGTGCACATAATTCTCCTTAATTTCTGCGCCATTATCACAACGTATTATTTATCCTGACAGGGGGTATACAGTTAAAGAACCTCAGATATATTATCAGTGATTATAAGGAATACTAGTGGTGGGCTAACATACATACAACAAATTAGCTGTACATGAGCAATACTTTACTGGCGCACATAATCCTTTTTATTCCCAGTGGCCATTGTCACAATTTAGTATCAGTCTTACACGTCTCCTAGGGAGACTCACCTGCAATTATTTTAAGTGTGATATAAATTTAATCCTATGCTATATATATTCTAGATGTTATCATAAGAAACACTTGACCTACTTGTGGGGGAGCTCATTTATATTTAGGTCTCAGTGTTGCCACAATACAATAGATGACCGAAATTATTACATATAGAGTATGCCCTAACCGATACTATATGTTATAGAACCACAAGGCATGCCACAGTGTGCAATTTCATCTATTCGTGTAGATGATATATACTCTAGCACCAACCCCCAGTAGTTGGTCATAACTAATCTAGACACTATCATATTACCCACAACATTTGTTCGTGGAAGATTATGTAGGTACATCCTTAGCCCCCTTTTTTCTTTACCATTATTGTCCTGAGTAAAATTGACAATTCAAAGGGCATATGCAAATGTATATTTAATGAATCTACCATTTAACAGGGAATTGAAGTATGCACAATAAGCTACATCATATGTAGATATGCCCCTAATATTGCAGTCTATTACTCTTGTCATTACCTCACACACCGACAGGCACTCTCTTTATATATGTCAACATCCTGAAATGTATTAACTACCTGAAGACTTTCTAGTAATAACTGAGGTCTACAGCATACGTTTACACTCTCCCATAACTTTTATCTAGCCCAATATTGCGATTCATGTTTTGCGATTTAGGTCTAATGCAGTGTCGGGTTAGCACACAAGAAGGATTACTAATCTTATATTGTGTTATTGAAATATTCCATATAAAATTTGGAAAAAAAAATAATTATTACTAAACATACTTACTGTAAAAACTTCTGAATAATCCATAGAATATATGTATATATTTTACAGTGTGTATACATTTTTTTAATAATAATTATTGATTTTTTAAAATATTTTTATATGTAACTATCCTAAAGCCGTGTACACGGCCATTTTTTGCAGTAACAGCAGTCCCACCCCTGCTCTCTCTCCCCCCTCTATTTGCTCTTTCTCTTCCCTTCTCTTTTGCTCTCTCTCCCCTCTCTTTTGTTGTCTCTCTCCCCCCCCTCTCTTTGCACTCTCTCCCCTCTCTTTTTGCGCTCTCGTCTCTCACCCCCTCTCTTTTGTCTCGCTCCTCCCCCTCTCTTTTGCTCTCTCTCTCCCCCTCTCTTTTGCTCTCTCTCCCCCTGCTCTTTTGCCTCTCTCTTCCCCCTCTCTTGCTATCTCTCGCTCTCCCCCTCTCTTTGCTCTCTCTCTTCCCCCTCTATTTTGGGCGCTCTCTCTCCCCCTCTCTTTGCACTCTCCCCTCCCACCATCTCTTTTGCTCTCTCTCTCCCCTCTCTTTTGCTCTCTCTCTCCCCCTCTATTTTGCTCTCTCTCCCCCCTCTCTTTTGCTCTCTCTCCCTGTTTCTCTTGCTCTCTCTCCCCCTCTCTTTTGTTCTCTCATTCTCTCCCCCTCTCTTTTGCTCCTCTCTCTTCCATTCTCTTTTGCTCTCTCTCTCACCTCTCTTTTGCTCTCTCTCCCCCTCTCTTTTGCTCTCTCTCTCCCCTCTCGTTTGCTCTCTCTCCCCCCCCTTTCTTGCTCTCTCTCTCCCCCCCTCTCTTTTGCTCTCTCTCTCTCACCCTCTCTTTGCTCTCTCTCTTCCCCCTCTATTTTGTGCTCTCTCCCCCTCTCTTTTGCACTCTCTCTCTCCCAACTCTTTTTTGCTCTCTCTCTCTCCCCCCTCTCTTTTGCTCTCTCTCTCCCCCTCGTCTTTTGCTCTCTCTCTCCCCCCTTCTGTTTTGTGCTCTCCCTCCTCTCTTTGCTCTCTCTCCCTTTTCTTTGCTCTCTCTCCTCACCTTCTCTTTTGCTCTCTATCCCCCCTCTCTTTTTGCTCTCGTCTCCCCCTCTCCTTTGCTCTTTCTCCCCCTCTCTTTTGCTCTCTATACCCCTCTCTTTTGTGCTCTCTCTTTCACCTTCTCTTTTGCCCACTCTATCTCTCTCCCCCCCTCTCTTTTGCACTCTCTCTTTCACCTTCTCTTTTGCCCACTCTCTCTCTCTCACCCTCTCTTTTGCTTGCTCTCTCTCTCCCCTCTCTCTTTTTTGCTCTCTCTCCCCCCCTCTCTTTTGGTCTCTCTCCCCCTCTCTTTTGCTCTCTCTCCCCCCTCTCTTTTGCTCTCTCTCCTTCTCTCTTTTACACTCTCTCCCTACTCTTTGCTCGTTCTCTCCTCCCCCCTCTCTTTTGCTCTCTCTCCCATCTCTCTTTTGCTCTCTCTCTCTCTCTCTCTCTCTCTCTCCCTTTCTCTTTTGCTCTCTCTCTCTCTCCCTCTTTTTTGCTCTCTCTCTCTCCTCTCTTTTGATCTCTATCCCCCTCTCTTTTGATCTCTTTCTCACCCCCTCTCTTTTGCTCTCTCTCCACTCTCTTTTGCTCTCTCGTCCCTCCCCCCTCTATTGCACTCTCTATCCCCCCTCTCTTTGCTCTCTCTCCCCCCTCTCTTTTGCTCTCTCTCCCCCCTCTCCCCCTTTTGATCTCTCTCTCACACCCCCTCTCTTTTGCTCTCTCTCTCCCCTCTCTTTTTGCTCTCTCTCTGTCTCCCCCCTCTCTTTTGCACTCTCTCTCCCCCTCTTTTGCACTCTCTCTCCCCCTCTTTTGCACTCTCTCTCCCCCTCTTTTGCTCTCTCTCCCCCCTCTATTTTGCTCTCTCCCTCCCCTGTATTTTGCTCTCTCCCACCCTTCTTTTATGCTCTCTCTCTCACCCCTCTCTTTTGCTCTATTTCACCCCTCTTTTGTTCTCTCTCCCCTCTTTGGCTCTATATCCCCCTCTTGTGCTGCTCTCTCATGCAGACACTCAAACAGCCACGGCAGCTCCCGCCCGGCCCTGCCCCATCACACTCAGACTCCGCCCATTCACACCCAGCTCCACCCTGTCATGGCACAGCTCCGCCCCCTTTACAAATTAGGTGCCAGCAGCCAGCCCAGGTCAGTTTGCTGAAGGCCAGGTGTGTTTGTCCTTGTGCAGTCTCTACTGCGTATGACAGCTTCGGACAAACACACTTGGCCTTTTATATTATAGGATATTTTAATAACGAGATGAAAGATTAGTAATTCTTCATGTACACCACCCCTTCACTGCATTAGCCCTAAATCATTAAACACGAATTGCATTACGCATATTTTACATGTTCTTCTAGTTTTATTTTATTCTATACCTATATCTATAGGAATAGATATACAGGTATACGTATTTACAGATATATATATAGAAATATATATTTACAATAAAAATGACATTGCTATGTATGTGAAGAACATTAGAATGTGTAACATGAATAACTCCTGTCGGCTTAGCGCACAAGCAATAGGTGTTGGGTTTATACTTCTGTGCTCTCCTTAGACATATGGGCAGAATACATTGCAACAATCTCAATATTTGGTTAGCGCATGTCGGCTTTCACTCATGCACAAACTTTTACTTTCAACTTGTAATATGCACGCAACCTGACGCTCTCAAAAAGCTTACTTCTAGCAAAGTTTATGCTCGAGTAATAGCACTAAATAGAGCGCCACTTGTATTCTGGCCCTTAATATAGTGAGCCTGAAATACCATATTCTGCATATCTGCTTTTAAAGAAATCATATATTTATATATTTGTTTTTGCTTACATCATAGGTTTTCAGAAAGTTTTTTTTAAAACTAAACTAAACATAAGAACTGTTTTTCTTATAGCTTTCTAATAGTTTCTAATGACTTTGCACCTCTGATTCATTAGATATTTCAGAGAGACCTCCTCAATGGTCCCCAAACTATCAGAAAGCTATTTTCACATAAGGTTTGCAAGATTTTGGGGTTTATCTGATCCAGCAGCTGTATCTGATTTTGTCTTGGAATAGTGGTTTTCGCTTGATCTTACATAATAGGTTTCATATTTTAACACACAATATTCTTTGTTTATTAAACAATGTTAAATTATACACAATAACCCTCTTTAAACTAAGAAGCCTGTTTGCTGTTGTATAGAATGAAGTATTTGTATGTTAGAAATAAATGTAACCTGCTAAATTGCACAAATAGACAGGGGATGTTTTTTTTGTTTGTTTTAGCCTTGTGCAGTGATTCCACTGTGGACCACAGGGCTTGCTTTGCATGGATTTCTTTACACTGCTCAGGGCTCAAATATCAAGCCTTCTTGACGGAGCAGCAATGTAAGAATGGGAGCTAGCTGGACACATCAGGAGAGCCAATGACATGAGTCATATATGCAGAGCCACCACTTGCTGAGTGCTCCCAGGAGTGCATTGTTGCTTTTGAGCCTACCTTTTCAACAAAGGATACCAAGTGAATGAAGCAGATTTAATAACCATACTAAATTGCAAAGTTCTGAATCATAAAAGTTTAATTTTGATTTTATTTTCCCTTTTTTTTTACGTATTTCAAATGTGTTTAGTAATTTAAAAGTTGTTTCCCTCCCCCCCCCATAAAATGTACCTTTAAAAAAACAACACAGGACACCTTTATGATTAACAAACCACTGTGAGCGTGTTGATATCCATCACACAGAATAATGTGTCATGAACTATTGATTATATAATGCAAACACTTTTCATTAACTCATAAGCATTGTGTATGGGCAATAATAGAACACTAATCCATTGCAAAAAAAAACAAATATGCAATCAAACCTAATGATATTTTTATAGGTAAATTCATTGCCAACAACTCATTTCAATTGCACTCAAATAAATAAAATCACTTCCTTTTCAGTGCTTAGATTAGTGTCCTGGCAAAATATTTGCTTCCAGGAAAAAAAATGGTTCTTCAAATAATAGATTTATCAATGTGATTTGTACAAGTTTCAGTTAGGATTAGAAATGGATGGAATTTGTCTTTTCAAAGATTTCTCAAGGTATAAAACAAGGAATATAAGAGATAAAATATATAATTGATGGAGAAGATTTCTTTAAATACTGAGAAATATTTGAAATATTTTATGTATATTATTATAATATTTTATTTATTTGAAATACAAAGCAATGAGGCTTATAATGGTTGATATTGCAAATTACTAAGATGTTATTATAATTATCAGTTATTTTTAGAGCACCACATTCTTCCTGATAATAATTGAAAATAATAATTTATGCCATTGCATATACCAATCCTTAAGCACACATATAAAACACCTGGATGTCCCAAACCAGTGAAGTTTAACTTAGAAAATTGAAGTTGAGATTTAAAAAAAAATAAAAAATAGTTCACTTGACATTCTCAATCCATTATTGAGGATATATGGTGAATAGACAGTCATAGAATTCAGAGGAGAGTAGTAGAGGACAGATACCTACCAAAGTTCTACTAAGGTTAGAGGTCGGATCCTGGGTGTGTTTAATAAAATAAATCACATACAGTAAAACCTTGCATATAGTGCAGGTTCCAGACCGCCACCTTAAAACAAACATTTCTGCATAGCTTTTTTTACTAAAAGCCTTGTATAATATTTACTATATTGCTAACCTTAAACCTCGCTGAAAAATTTGTTAAGAGAAAAACAAGCACTAAATATAAGGAACATTGACATAATTCGTAACCGGTTGTAAAAGTGAAATGCAAAGCAAAATTCTGTAAAGTGGAGCATTACAGAACCTTTTAACACCTTCAACTTAATAAACTTTTTGAAATTTAGCCCAATATTTAGCTTAAAAATATGGGCTGGACATTGAATCTCTTCAGCTATCTCTGCCAAAAATAAGCAAAAATCTGCAAATTGATTTATTATTTGAAAAGGGACAGTTTCCCTTTCATGTCTTATGGCTGCCCATGTATTCTATTGCCCAGGTATTTTATTTTGCCACACTGCCCCCTGATCTCTTGTGAAAGTAGGCCTGTCAATCAGCCCAAGCAAAAGAGTTCCGGCTCAATTATCTCTGCAACCTCAGCGGTTGTTGAGAGGTTACAAAGTAGTGGTTGTGTGACCACCGATTTGAAACTTGTGGTAAGCAGCTTCGCATGCGCCTGCACTGCAAACTTTTCAAAGCAGCTTCTGCTAGTTAATAAATGGAGCCAATTGTGTATTTATGAGTTTTGTAAAGATAAAACCAGTGTTATTCTATAAATTATTAACTTTGACAATGCATTTTGTTTACTGCTTGTCTAGTATATATGCTTGGTACTGCTATGGGAGCTCTCATTTGCTTGTGGGGGGGGAGCAAAAAAAAGTGTCATTTAGTTTTACCTTCGGAAATTTCCTTCCCCTATTTCAATCTTACAACAGCATTCTCTTAGAACCACTTACTTCTCTCAGTCCTGTTAACATTGCTCTTATTTTTAGTTGAAGAGTGCATGGCATAGAGGGTTTATAGTGAAGGCTTTTTCCATACACACTAAGGGCTAGATTACAAATGGTGCACTATTTAGCCCTTTCGCTCGAGCGTTGACACTGCCATAAGTAATATTATTGAGAATGCGGGTTAGCGCGCATATTACAAGTTGAAAGTAAACAGGGCGTGCACTAACTACTGGACCTTGGATATCGCAACCACGCTAACTTATTATCCCCAAAGACTTCAATGGAGAGCGACAGGAATTATTAATATTTCACATTCCAATGTTTTTCTTCTACTTTCAACTTGTAATACACGTGCAAACCTTAGCGAGCCACTTGCAATCTAGCCCTAAGGGTTCAATTGTCTAAAACTCGCAAGCTGCCTCCCATAGAAATAAGTGACGCTTTCTGGAATGCGGAATATGATAGGAACCACCCAGCACTGATTACAATGTTTTTTGGAAGGAAATAAAAATCTAATTCTGAGGCAGCTTTAGTGTTAGGCCAAATAGGTGGTTGTCTAAGGAAAGGTGACCAGACCTCCCAATTTTCAAAGACAGTCCAGAATTTGAGAAGTCTGTTCCAAATTTTTCAAAGGACACAGAAGAACCCCCCCCCCCCCCCCCACGTTAGAATTAGTGTGCACAAAGAGAGTTTCAGTAGCCGGTGATGTAATCCACGATGGAGCCGGTAGGAGAGATTACTGCTCGCTTGTCTTTGCCACCTGCAGACACCAGCAGCAGCTCAATGTGCCAGTGTCAGTGACAGCCTCAGCAGCAGTTTTGTTTTTCAGCAGCATGTTGTGTGTGTGCTACTCCCTATATAGCTACTAGCACCAGTTAAAAAGGCACATAGGGCAAACTTGTCTTTCTGCCTGCAATTCTCAAGTCACTAGTGAATCCTCCTAACCTGCACCCTGTCTGATAATGAGGAGAATAGATACTGGCCAGGAAACAGGGTAGCAGGCTGAAGACTCCCTACAGCCTATGACTTTTCAAGTGTTTTTCTCATGTCTTTTCTGGCTACATTTGGGAATATCAATTTAATTATTTATTGTCCCATAGACTGTGGCTTCTACCATAGAGGTTAACCATATTTATAAGTGCCTTTGAGAATATATTTCTGCCTCCTGCCATAGCGGGCATAGGGGTTGTGACAGACCCTTCTGTCAGGACTGAAGGAGTTAATTGTGTTTAGCTAAGAAACTAATTTCTAAAGACAGAGTTGCTGGCTCCAGCTATAATCTAATTAGTGCTAAGCATTCTATTGTTTGATCACCTCCAGAGAGAAAACGCCTAAGTGATAAGAAGGGCCAAGAGTGTCTTGTGGTTGAAGTGTTTAAGTAATATAATTCTATTGTATCATGTCAAAGGGCTTGTTCCCTCCATGTAATGTACAACAGTCTTTCAACCCCCATCTGGGGGGGGGGGGGTCAAACCTGTATAAATACTAGGCATCTAGCCTTTAATAAATAACATTCTGTTTTAAACCTGAAACTGGCTGGGTTGTGAATTGCTGATTCCCTATGCAGGACATTGTTCATCTGGTATTAACCCTTGGTACACTGTTGGTACCAGTAACATTGGTGGCAGCGACGGGATGAACCTTATCGCCCAGAAGAGCAACTACACAAGCCAGTAACCTCAGGAAGAGGGGGATTATTACAATACTGACAAAGATGGAAAAGAGAAAAGTAAATTTTGCAGTTTTTAAAAACTTCCTGAAACAGAAGGAGAGATTGATGGGTACCTTGCGGATTTTGAGAGGCAATGTGCACTACACAAGGTACCCGCAGAGGACTGGGTCACGATATTATCTGGAAAATTATCCGGCCGGGCCAGAGAGGCTTTTCGGGCCATTCCAGATGAGGAAGTCAGGGATTATAATACGGTAAAAGAGGCTCTGCTCTCCAGGTATGCGGTTACACCGGAGGCATACCGGAGGCGGTTCAGAGACACTGTTAAATTAGCTGGAGATTCCTACCTTGAGTGGGCATGTAAGGTGCACCGCACAGCAGCTCACTGGATAGCGGGGTGCCAAGCCATATCTGGGGAAGAGGTGCTGCAGCTATTCCTGTTGGAACATTGCTTCGACAAGTTACCCGCAGGAGTTCGAGAGTGGGTTCGGGACCGTAAACCCTCCACCCTGCAGGAAGCGGCTCGCTTGGCAGATGAGTATACGGATGCCCGCAAACTGGACACTGCTACCACTAAGCCCCCTGCTAGAGTGGAGTACAGACCCCCAGTCACCCCAGCAGCTGCCAGTTACCAAACCCCGGCGCACCGCTATACCACACGGCCTCCGGCCACGAACTACCCTCAGAGAGCCCTGTTCAATTTGCGGGGCTACTCACAACCGATTCGATGCTTTGGATGTAAGCAACTAGGGCACAAAAGACCAGAGTGTCCCCTAAACGCAGCAAACCAAGCGCAGTCCTGGAGAAGACCTGCCGGCGGAATCCCACGTAATCCTCAGCCTGCGGCCCGCTACGTAGAGGCGCAAGAATGCTGGAGCATCCTACATGAGGCAGACCTTGTGCAAGCTGCCCACCGGAATAACCGGCAACTGGTTAAAGTGAATGGGAAGAAGGTCAGTGGTCTACGGGATACTGGTGCTACCATGACCTTGCTTCAAAAGAACTTGGTGTCTGAGAAACAGTACACTGGAGACACTGTGGCTGTGAGGGTCGCAAGGGGCGATGTGTTCAGCCTACCTGTTGCCAGGGTACATTTGGATTGGGGAGTGGGCGCTAGGACCTGTGAATGTGGGGGTCAAGAAGGACTTACCTGCTGATGTTCTTCTTGGAAATGACTTGGCCCCCCTTGTTTCTGCCTACGCTCCTATTAGTCCCGCTGATGTTAACTCTGTGACTACCCGTGCCCAGATCCGTGCAGCAGAGACTGACCCACCTGCTGCTAAGCCCCAGGACGCTGAGCTCAGTAAATCTCTATCCGCTATTGATATGTGGAGGTCCCGTTACAATGCGCTGATGAAGGAGAAGAGGAGCGCAGAGGAAAAAGCACGTTTAGAACGTGAATCTCTGCTAGACAAGCTGCACCGACAGACTGCAGAAAACACCAGCTTGAGAGTGGGACATGAAACCTTAAAGACAAACTTAGCGACACTTGAGGAGAAGCTGACGCTGGCTCATAGTGAGGTGCAGCAACTCAAGGGCACCCTATGTCAGTATGAAGGGATTGTGGATACCTATAAAGAGCAGGTACAGAAAACTCGTAAAGAAGCTGATGGGATTTTGAAGGACTGTTTAGCCCTAGTCTGGGCACTGAGGAAGTTGAACCCTTCTTTGTATGGACAGGAATTCTCTCTCATAACGGGAATACAGATGGATTGTCCTGGCAAACTGACATGCCTACCACCTCCTAGTCCGGTCATCCCCAGGTTGACCCGCCAAAGGGTCAAGCCGGGTCTGCCGGAGTGTTCCACAACGGGGGAGATATGTGACAGACCCTTCTGTCAGGACTGAAGGAGTTAATTGTGTTTAGCTAAGAAACTAATTTCTAAAGACAGAGTTGCTGGCTCCAGCTATAATCTAATTAGTGCTAAGCATTCTATTGTTTGATCACCTCCAGAGAGAAAACGCCTAAGTGATAAGAAGGGCCAAGAGTGTCTTGTGGTTGAAGTGTTTAAGTAATATAATTCTATTGTATCATGTCAAAGGGCTTGTTCCCTCCATGTAATGTACAACAGTCTTTCAACCCCCATCTGGGGGGGGGGGGGTCAAACCTGTATAAATACTAGGCATCTAGCCTTTAATAAATAACATTCTGTTTTAAACCTGAAACTGGCTGGGTTGTGAATTGCTGATTCCCTATGCAGGACATTGTTCATCTGGTATTAACCCTTGGTACACTGTTGGTACCGTAACATCAGCAGTTTTGTTTTTCAGCAGCATGTTGTGTGTGTGCTACTCCCTATATAGCTACTAGCACCAGTTAAAAAGGCACATAGGGCAAACTTGTCTTTCTGCCTGCAATTCTCAAGTCACTAGTGAATCCTCCTAACCTGCACCCTGTCTGATAATGAGGAGAATAGATACTGGCCAGGAAACAGGGTAGCAGGCTGAAGACTCCCTACAGCCTATGACTTTTCAAGTGTTTTTCTCATGTCTTTTCTGGCTACATTTGGGAATATCAATTTAATTATTTATTGTCCCATAGACTGTGGCTTCTACCATAGAGGTTAACCATATTTATAAGTGCCTTTGAGAATATATTTCTGCCTCCTGCCATAGCGGGCATAGGGGTTAACTTAAAGGGACACTGAAACTAATTGTTTTCTTTCATGATTCAGATAGAGCTTGAAATTTTAAGCAACTTTCTAATTTACTCCTATTATCAAATTTTCTTCATTCTCTTGGTATCTTTATTTGAAATGCAAGAATGTAAGTTTAGATGCTGGCCCATTTTTGGTGAACAACCTGGGTTGTCATTGCTGATTGGTGGATAAATTCATCCACCAATAAAAAAGTGCTGTCCAGAGTCTGAAACAAAAAAAAGCTTAGATGCCTTCTTTTTCAAATAAAGATAGCAAGAGAACAAAGAAAATTGACAATAGGAGTAAATTTGAAAGTTGCTTAAAATTGCATGCTCTATCTGAATCAAGAAAGAAAAAAAATTGGGTTCAGTGTCCCTTTAAGACTTTATAATTTAAATACAAAAAAAGTGGCTTTGGGAAATATATATTTGGCTCCTGCCATAGGGGTTAACTTAAAGGGAAAGTCTAGTCCAAAATAAACTTTCATGATTTAGATAGGGCATGCAATTTTAAACAACTTTCCAATTTACTTTTCTAACCAATTTTGCTTTGTTCCTTTGATATTCTTAGTTAAAAGCTAAATCTAAGTAGCCTTATATGCTAATTTCTTAGACCTTGAAGGCCACCTCTTATCTGAAAGCATTTTGACAGTTTTTCACCACTAGAGGGCATTAATTCATGTGTGTCATATAGATAACACTGCTCACGCACGTGGAGTTACCTAGGAGCCAGCACTGATTGGCTAAAATGCAAGTCTGTCAAAAGAACTGAAATAAGGGGACATTTTGCAGAGGCTTAGATACAAGATAATCAAAGAGGTAAAAAGTATAATAATCTAACAGTGTTGGTTATACAATACTGGGGAATAGGTAATAAAGGGATTATCTATCTATTTAAACAATAAAAATTCTGGTGTAGACCAGTGTTTCCTTAGAGGGAACACTGATGTAGACTGTCCCTTTAAGGACTTCATACGTTTTTTTAAATATTTCTTTCTAAGTGCCTTTGGCAATATATTTCTTGCTCCTGCCATGGGGTTAATTTAAGACTTTATCATTTAAAAAAAAATATTTCTAAGTGTCTTTGGGAATATATTTCTTGCTCTTGCCATGGGGTTAGTTTAAGACTAAAAACTATTTCTAAGTGTCTTTGGGAATATATTTCTAGCTCCCACCATAGAAGTTAACTAATGAATCTTATTCCTAAATGCCTTTGGAATATATTTCTGGCTACTACCACAGGGGTTAATGTAACATGTCATAAATGTTTTTAAATATTTCTAAGTGTCTTAAGGAATATATTTCTGGCTACATCCATGGGGATTAAGTTAAGACTTTATAATTTATTTATTTATTTTAATATTTCTAAGTGTTTTTATAAATATATTTTTGGCTCCTACCTTAGGGGTTAACTTAAGACTTCATACGTCAGTGTCTTTGGGTATATATTTCTGGATCTTACAATAGAAGTTAACTAGCAACTCATATTTCTATGTGCCTTTGGGAATATTATATATTTCTGGCTAGTACCATAGGGGTTAACAATTATAAATATAAAATAGAATTTTAAATATACAGTCATTTCATATTTCTCTGCTATTGTTTAGTACCATAAAAATAAAAATATTAGCACCAAATAAGTGTCCTTTAATAAACATCTACAAAATGAATTTCCATTCATCACAAAGACATGTGTCTCAGGCTCTGACGTAAGGTGCATCTAGTTTTTCCATCAGTCATGGTGCACGTGGTGATATTAAAATTCACTTAAAGGGATATTCAACTGTTAAACCAAGCATGGTTACTACTCACTTGACTATGCTATTGTTTGACCTCTTTTACCTGCAGCTCTCTTCAAAGCTATTCTCTTATTTTAACCCACCACGGGGGCTAGCTAGTAAAGCTCTGCATCTTAACATTGAGTTAGCTGATAAGTCATTAACCAAATAACAAAAAGAAGAATTATTGGAATTGTAAGCTAAAACCCTGGTTTTCATAAAAGAAAAGGAACAACTTTTCATATCATTTGAGAAATTTTACTTGTAACAGGTTTTATGGCCTGAAAAAAGAGATCAATACAGCATCAAAGAAAGCTCTTTGTTGTAAAAATTAGGTATTCAATCTCTAATTCATCAAGATGAAAGATTTGACATATTGATGATTGAAGAAAGTCTGACATCTGAATTAGATTCGTAAACCAAGTTTTGCAGGGCCTGACTGGAGCAGTCAGTATAATGAAGAATGCTCTATTCAATTCGAACTATGACTCTTGGAAACAGAAGACATCATGTCTACCTCTGGGAGACCCCATTGTTCCCCAATCTAGTAGAAAGACTACATGCAGGAGAAACATTTCTGTGGAAGGGATTACCTGCTAAGGAAATCTGCTTCCCAGATTTGCTTCCTGGGATGTGAAATATAGAAAAAATGTCTTTGTCCAATCAAAAATCCTTGTAGCTTATTTTGTTGCTAAGGAATTGCGAGTCCCCACTTCATGATGGATGTAAGCTACAACTGTAACATTGTTTGAATTAAAGTTTCTCCTTTCAGAAGAGAATAGCTCTGAAGGAAAGATTGTCAAGATAATTATTGCTAACCTCGCGTACTGAGGAAACTAAACTCCACGTGCTCTCCCAAACCCCCCAGACTGAACCCCAATTCAAAAGAATGGCATCTGCAGACATTGTTTTGCAAGAGAGAGATTGCCTTACTGAAGAATCCCAAAGGATACTATGTTATAGTTGAGTGAAATTGTTGCACTATTATCATGCATGGAAACATGAAAAGGTCCCATATGGAACCATGCAATATGAATAACTTCTGATGCTGCAATGGTCAGACCTAACAATTCCATATATTGAGATACAGATGGGTTGAAATGTTGTGTAGTTATGAGAAAACTGACTGTAACTTTGATCCCCGATCTTTTAGAGAAAGATGCATAGTCACTGAGTTCATAATGACTCCTATAAAAGAGACTCTTGATTAATGAGAAAGGAAACTCACTTTAAAATTATTTCTCCAACCTTGTCTGGGAAGAAACAACATTAGACTGTTGGTTTGAAGTAAAGCTGGAAGAAAATAGGAACTTTGAGAAATGTGTTTTACTAAGTACAGAATAGAAAACCCTTATTTCTTGGGAATAATGGAAAAGGATGGAATAAAATCCTTGGCCTTGTTCCAAAACTTGAAACCTATTCTGTAATCCTGGGAAGCTATTTTTATAACCCAGAGATCTTGGACAGACTGCCTTGTACCTTGTTGAGAAGAGGATTGCCTGGTATTTCAGGCTGACATTGTTAGGCAGGATCAGACTGATATACTTCAGGAAAGTTCTCCTCTGTAAAAAGCATGATTGTAACTCGCCATAGAACCAGCTACTGACTGAGCTGTTGTTCATTTCCTCGTAGAACGCTTCTCTTTCTGCATGTAGACTGCGATCAGGCCTTCTAAAAAAGCCGTAAAAGAATCTGGATTGGGTACTTCATGCTGATTTGGAAGGGGAAGAAAGATCATAGAATGCTTGGATTGTTCCAACTGAAATTAAACTTTCAGGAAAATCTTGAAGATTCAGGTCAATGTAAAAAGGAGGAAGATTTTTGGTTCCTAGATTGACAAAAAGAATGAAAATGACTATTTGTTATATTTTTCCATTTAGACTTCCGGTCCTAAGGGAGAAAAGTTCCCACAGTGGAAATGAAGAAGTCAATACCAGGTCCAAATAAATTATTCTTTAAAAAGGGGAGATAAAAGTGTATCTTTGGACACCCTTTTTGTTGACAATAAATTATAAAGCCTCTTTGGTCAGCACTGCTAAAATCATATACTTATCATAAAATCAAATTATTAAAAAAAATGGGACCATAAATAAGTGCATTAGTTGACTTAAGATGTTTCCAAACAATTTCAAAAAACTTCATCCACTATCCTCTAAGGCAATAGTAGTGTGAAATAGTTCCATCCACCATTGTAAACGTTTCCCAAAACTCTACATTAGAAGCCAGTAAAATAAACATGATATTAAATAAAGAAGACATATTAGAAGGAAGTTCTGGGTTTGGCCAATTCGTTGGAAATAGTTACATGAATGTCCTCAGGAATAGGGAATACATATAGAGATTTAGCAGAAGAAGAAAGATCAAATCAATTGGTCTGATTGATTTTTCTTCAGCCAGATTAGGGTCTTGGACACCAAAAAAAGTATAAGCCTCTCTAGCAAAGATCAAAGATGTAGATTTTGTACCTTGGTTAGAATTAGATTCCTGATGATCAGTAATTATCTTACCTTTAGAAGACAAATCTTAGGGGTCAGAGTTTTTAACCCCTTAACCAAAAATGGGTACGAAGCCTATCATACTGCATAACCTAGATCTACGTCAAGTGACAGTCGAGAGATGCTGTTCTTGAGCTGCAGGCATCTGTTTTCATGAAGGCAGATGCCAAATCGTTACAGACAGTGACACTGTGTGTGTCACAGTCTGTACCGATCAACTGCTTTTGCCAGTGGGAGTTGTGAGAGGGAATGTGGGAGGTGGGTGATTGGCACAGAGGAAGAGGGGGGAGGACGTAGTAGCAGCCCTACACTACAGAAAAATCTTGAAGAGAGGTGTCAGGTGGGAGGGTAATCTCTACTCTGCATAAAAAAATTAACACTAATTAACATTAATTGTACAAGCTAACTAACTCTTTCACTGCCAGGAATTTCACGCAAGGTGTGAAGCTGCAATTAGCTTTATTATAATTGTCAAAAAGCAATGACAAAATCATGCTTATCTGCTATTTCTGAACAAAGGGGATTCCAGAGAAGCTTTTACAACCATTTGTCAAATGACTGCCGTAGTTGTGTGTAAATAATTTCAGTGAGAAACCCAAAGTTGGTGAAAAAGATTGTATCTGGCGGATAAATAGTGGCATCAAATATACAAAAATGGGCCTAGATCAATACATTGGGTTGTCTACTTGATATATATATATATATATATATATAGTTTTCATAGGTAAATAAAAAAAAAAAAGCTCTATTTCTGCTTAAATGGAGTAAGAGCAATTCTCCGGTACTTTGGGCAAGTTTTTTTCCAGAAATTCCCTGTTGGGAAGGGGTTAAATACATCCTTAGCTGGCCTGAGCTATTCAAAAATCCTAGATTTTTTTTTTCTAATAAAAAACTACAATACCCTCTATTTTGATCTATTCTCTGGTTAATTTTTAGAGCGCTAATTGTTACCGCGAGCTTGCGGAAGAACTAACCAGCCCCTTGTAATGGCTGATTAATTATCGCTCTCCCGCAAAAGGACAGCCATTAGAGTGTTAATATTTACATAACAATTGGTGAAAACAACCAGAATATCTGTTGATAATGTGGATTAATGTAATGCTTTACTACAAACCCAATTCCAGAAAAGTCGGGACAGTATGAAAACATTGCTACAATATTCTTAACAATAATAATCATTTCAGCTATTAACTACCAATATACAACCCCAATTCAGAAAAAGTTGGGACAGTATAGAAAATGCAAAACAGTAGAGTAATTTGAAAATTCAATTCACCCTGTACTATATTAAAACACATTATTAGCACATTATTTTATGTTTTAATTGTGAATTTAATGTATTGTTGAAAATATACACTAATTTCAAATCTGATGACTGCAACACACTCTAAAAAAGTTGGGACAGAGGAAATTTAGGACTAATAGCGATGGGCAAGTTGAAATAAGAAGGTGATGTGAAACAGGTGAGGCAATCGTATAATCATAGTATATAAGGAGCCTACAAAAAAGGCCAAGTCCTTCAAGAGCAAGGATGGGTCAAGGCTCGCCAATCTGCCAACAGATGCGTCAGCGAATAATGCAACACTTAGAGAACAACATTCCTTAAAGACAAATCAGTAGGATTTGGGGCATTTCACCTTCTACAGTGCACAATTTAATTAAAAAATTCAAGGAATCCGTTCAAATCTCAGTGCAATGCCGAAAACCACTCTGAATGTGCATGATCTTCGATCCCTCAGACGTCACTGTCTCAAAAACCATCATGACTCTGTAAGGTATATCCTGACATGGGCTTGGGAATACATTGGTAAACCTTTGTCAGTCAACACCATTCGCCGCTGCATCCACAGATGGAAGTTAATGCTTTACTTTGCAAAGCAGAAGCCATACATCAACACTGTCCAGAAGTGCTGCTAACTTCTCTGGGTTTATTCTCATTCGAGATGGACAGTAGCACAGTCGAATCGTGTTTTGTTGTCCAAAGAGTCAACATTTCAAATAGTTTTTGGAGAAAACAGCCATCATATTCTCTGGGCCAAAGAGGAAAAGGACCATCCAAGCTGTTATCAGCATCAGGACCAAAAGCCAGGGTCTGTTATAGAATGGGGGGGTGCCAGTGCCCATGGCATGGGTAACTTGCACATCTGTGAGGGCACCATTAATGCAAAAAGAAATGTATATACATATGCTGCCATCTAGACATCATCTTTTCCAGGGACATTCCTGGATTTTCGAGCAGGACAATACCAAACCACATTTTGCCCGGATTACAAGCACATGGTTGCATAAGCAGAGAGTGCAGGTGCTAGCATGGCCTACCTGCAGTCCTGAACTGTCTTGATTGAGAATGTGTGGCGCATTATGAAGCACAAAATAAGGCAATAAAGGCCCCATACAGTTGCGCAGCTGAAGACATGCATAATGGATGAATGGGGGAAAATTCTGCTTGCTAAACTTAACCAACTAGTGTCTTCTGTGCCTAAATGCTTAATAAGTGTTATTAAAACAAATGGTGATGTTACACAGTGGTAAACAGTCGACTGCCCCAACTGTGCAGTCATCAGATTTGAAATGAGTGTATATTTTGAAAAATACATTAAATTTACAAAGTAAACCATCAAATAATGTGTTTTCAATACAGTACAAGGTGAATTGAATTTTCAAATGACTCTTTTTGTTTGTTTTTTTTTGCATTTTCCATATTGTCCCAGCTTTTCAGAATTGTGGTTGTATATTGGTAGTTAATGGCTGAAATGATTATTATTGTTAATAATATTGTATAAAAATTAGTATCTTTGTTATTTAGAGAGATTCCTGTATAGTGAACCATTTTGTGAATTGAATGCACTATAAAATGTACAATGCATTAGGTTTTACACCTATGTTATGTCATATTGTTACATTAAAATAAATAATAATTAAAAAAGAAAAAAAAAAAACACCAATACTTGCGGGCAAACCTGATCATGTTTTCTCAAGTGCACTGACCCGACATAAAAATATGACTATTTCACATTCTAATGCTCTTCATATAGATTATAGAGGAATATGTTCTATTTCTTTATAAAAAAAAATATTTATATATATATACTAGTACTAAAGCCATTTTTTGCAGTACAGCGGTCCCACCTTGCTCTCTCCCCCCTCTCTTTTGCTCTCTCTTCCCCCCTCTCTTTTGCTTTCTCTCCCCCCTCTCTTTTGCTTTCTCTCCCCCTTCTCCTTTGTGCTCTCTCTCCTCTCTTTTGCTCTCTCTCTCCCCTCTTTTGCTCTCTCTCTCCCCTCTTTCTTTTGCTCTCTCTCCCCCCTCTTTTGTTCTCTCCCCCCTCTTTGGCTCTCTCCCCCCCTCCTTTTTGGCTCTCCCCCCCCTCTTTGGCACTCTCTCCCCCCCTATTTGGCTCTCTCCCCCCCCTCTTTGGCTCTATCCCCCCTCTTTGGCTCTCTCCCCTCTTTTGCTCTCTCTCCTCTTTGGCTCTCTTTCCTCTTTGGCTCTCTCCCCCCCCTTTGTCCCCCCCTTTGGCTCTCTCCCCCCCCTTTGGCTCTCTCCCACCCCCTTTGGCTCTCTCCCCCCCTTTGGCTCTCTCCCCCCCTTTGCCCCCCCCCTTTGGCTCTCTCCCCCCCCCTTTGGCTCTCTCCCCCCCCTTTGGCTCTCTCCCCCCCTTTGGCTCTCTCTCCCCCCTCTTTGGCTCTCTCTCCCCCCTTTGGCTCTCTCTCCCCCCTCTTTGGCGCTCTCTCCCCTCTTTTGCTCTCTCTCCTCTTTGGCTCTCTCTCCTCTTTGGCTCTCTTTCCTCTTTGGCTCTCTCTCTCCCCCCTCTTTAGCTCTCCCCCCCATTGGCTCTCTCTCCCCCCCCTTTGGCTCTCTCTCCCCCCCCCCCCTTTGGCTCTCTCTCCCCGCCTTTGGCTCTCTCCCCCCCTCTTTGGCCCTTCTCCCCCCCCTCTCCTGCTCCCTCTCTGGCTCTGTCTTAATTGAAAGCCTTTGCCTCTCTGGCCACGCCCCCATCGTGGCACCCCGCCCGGCCATGCCCCTTGTGATACCCGGCCACGCCCCCATCGCGACGCTTTGGTCGGCCACGCTCCCTGTCACTCCGCTTCAGCCTTGCTCTGTGCTGAGTGCTGAGTGTCAGGATCCAAACGGCCAGGTATGTTTGTCACGTGCAGTCTCTACTGCGCATGACTGCATCTGACAAACATACTTGGCCATTTATTATATAGGATATATATATATATGATGGTTTTTATGTACAATATATAACTATTGCTATATATATATATATATATATATATATATATATATATATATATATATATATATATATATATATACTAGTCCTAAAGCCCGTTCACACTGGCCATTTTTTGCAGTACAGTGGTCCCACCCCGTGCCCTCTCTCCCTGCCCCCCTCTCTTTTGCTCTCTCTCCCCCTCTCTTTTGCTCTCTCTCTCTCACCCATCTCTTTTGCGCTCTCTCCCCCCTCTCTCTCCCCCCTCTCTTTTGCGCTCTCTCCCCCATCTTTTGCACTCTCTCTCTCCCCCTCTCTTTTGCGCTCTCTCCCCCTCTCTTTTGCGCTCTCTCTCCCCCCTCTTTTTTGCGCTCTCTCTCCTCCCTCTCTTTTGCTCTCTCTCCACCCCTCTCTTTTGCACTCTCTCTCCCCCCTCTCTTTTGCGCTCTCTCTCCCCCCTCTCTTTTGCGCTCTCTCTCTCCCCCCTCTCTTTTGCTCTCTCTCCCCCCTCTCTTTTGCTCTATCTCTCCCCTCTCTTTTGCTCTCTCTCTCTCTCCCCTCTCTTTTGCTCTCTCTCTCCATCCCACTCTTTTGCTCTCTCTCTACCCCTCTCTATTGCTCTCTCTCCCCCTCCTCTCTCTCTCCCCCCCTCTCTCTCTCCCCCCTCTCTTTGCCTCTCTCTCCCCCCTCTCTCTCTCTCCCCCCTCTCTCCCCATCTCTCTCCCCCTCTCTCTCTCTCTCTCTCTCCCCCCTCTCTCTCTCTCCCCCTCTCTCTCCATCTCCCCCCTCTCTCTCCCCTCTCTCTCTCCCCCCCCCCCTCTCTCTCTCTCCCCTTTCTCTCCCCCCCTCTCTCTCTCTCTCTCTCTCTCTCCCCCCTCTCTCTCTCCCCCTCTCTCTCCCCTCTCTCTCTACCCCTCTCTCTCTCCCCCTCTCTATCCCCTTCTCTCTCTCCCCTTCTCTCTTCCCCCCTTCTCTCTCTCCCCCCTCTCTTTCTCTCTCCCCCCTCTTTCTCTCTCCCCCTATCTCTCCCCCCCCCCTCTCTCCCCTCTCTCTCTCCCCTCTCTCTCTCCCCTCTCTCTCTCTCCCCCCCCCTCTCTCTCTCTCCCTCTATCTCTCTCCCCCCTCTCTCCCCCCTCTCTCTCTCCCCCCTGTCTCTCTCCCCCTTTTATTTTGCGCTCTCTCTTCCCCTCTCTTTTGCTCTCTCTCTTTCCCCCTCTTATTTTCTCTCTCCCCCTCTATTTTGCTCTCTCTCCCCCCTCTCTTGCTATTCCCTCTCAGATCAGGTAGGGACTTTAAGGCCAGGTGTGTTTGTCCTCGTGCTGTCTCGACTGTGCATGACAGCTTCAGACAAACACACTTGACCTTTTATATTATAGGATATATATATATATATATATATAGGAAGATCTATTTAAAAATACTTATGTATTTATGTTCTATATGTTTATATATGTCTGTAAATACATATATAAACATATAAATACATATACATATATGTATAATGTATCCCTATGTTAAAGCCCTTTGTCTGCCTTTTTTTCTAGCACCTGAGACCTTATATCTTTGAGCTCTTATAACTTTTTATTGCAATTTTTTTAATAATGTTTATAATTGTTATTATGAGTGTAACTATACTTTTAAATGTAATTTTAAGTTTTTTTGTGCAAATTTGTAGTCGAGCGTAACAGTTAACTAGAGCTCTGAAGTCGCCCTATCCCAACCCGTGTTAAATTCAATTGCGCTTGAGTGAACGCATTTACTTTTAATTTGTAAAACGCACTACTTCCAACCCGTGCAAAGAGCCACAATAAACCCCTTATCACTCGTGTGCAACAGTTAGCGTGCCACTCATAATGTAACCCTCTGAAGGCAATGTTAGTGACTAAGGTAAACTATGATGAAACTTGCGTTGAGTTTTTTGAAGATGCTTCAGATGAAGAAAGACCTACTTAGGAAAATTCACAGCTCTGAAAAAACATCTCTTGTTATGAAGTAGGGATAACAAATAACAAGGCTCAGTTAGGTTGTGAACAGTGTGGGATCGCTGCTGTACAAGAGAAGGTCGTCGCCATAATCTTGTGCTACCTACAGCCTCATGCAACAACGTTTTCACGCAGGAAGGAGGATACTGGTAACTCACACATTCCAGTCATGTGACATAGTGCAGGTTTACAAAACAAGGTTATCAACGCAGAGGAAGCACAGACACAAGGGCCTATCTATCAAGCTTTGTATTGCTCTCCGCATTCAGCGATGTCTGTCGGACCTGATCCGCACTGTCGGATCAGGTCCGACAGACCATTGTTAAATAGGCCTCACAGAGTAGGAGTTTAACCAAGTCACCCTATATAATATATTCCGTGTGTTTGTACACAAATTTTGTAAAACACTTAACTTCCCTGTGTGTAGTCACTGTGTCCTTGTAACACTTTGCCTATCAAAATTACCAAGTACACCAAATATATATACTGTATATAGTGTATAAATATATACTACACCACAAATAGTTCCTGCACTCCTGGTGATGCATTATGACAGTAAGGTGTTATTTTATAGTAAACTCTGTACAGCTCCTCTGTGCATCACTTCCTGGTAGTTATTATTAGAAGGCTTGTTTTATACAGTAGCTGAACATGGTAGGTTACAGAAGAAGTAAGACTTTGGTGGCCTCTAGCACTGGACTGATTTACAACCACCAAGCCAGCTCACCGCACATAGCTTAAAAATGTTTTCCCCTTATTGTGTTTACAATGAGTTGTTATACCAGCTGCAGAGTATAAAATTTATGGGAAATTGATCCTTCATGTTTGTTTCTCTGTATAAAATACTTATCTCTGGTAATTGAAACCACAACCCAATGAAATGGGCTGAGCTTCTAGGGAGAGCCGACCTCATTAGTTTATCTTTCTATATTTACACATAATTCTCCTTATCTTATCTCTCTATACATGTGAGAGCAATGGAAATTTAAAATTGTACAATTTTTCTGTCCCACCACTCACTGAGAATGTGATTACTTCTAAATAGATGGGGATACAACAGGCAAAACCAACCATTTAAAATGACAAAATAAAAGTAAAGGAGTCAAGGAGCTATTTGTGAACAGTGTAATACATTTCAGCAGATAAAATAGATAACTGGTTACACATTAAAGGGGAGAAAAACACACAGTACATTGTCCCTTTACACAGGCAAGAAAACATAGCAGTGGGGGCTGTGTTCAACTGTGTGACAGGACAAGAAAAAAATATCTTTCTATTATTTTTCTCTACTCTCCCTTCACCTCTCACCTTCCCCCTTTCACTCCTCTATCTCTCTCTTCCTCCTCTTTCTCTTACACTCTCTCTCTCATTCCTCTCTCTTTTTTGCCTCATCCCTCTCTCTTTAATTTCTACCCCTCTCTCTCTTCGCTCTCTGTTTCTAACTCTTGTTATTATTACTGAGACATTTGGTGTACAAGAACCCCAAAAAGATAAATTATAATATTTAAAGGGGAAATACACTATGCACAACCATGTATACAATATACATATGCATATAGCCAAGGGTAACACAACAAATCGTATTTAAGCTTTGACTAGAGCCTCATTAAATCTAAAGCCAAATCTGATCAAATTTCCCTGTTTTCAATGTTTGTCAGCTTTCATTTTGCAAGATAAAACAGCGAGACATAAAGGGGTAACATTATTAGAGACTACAACATCTGAGAAAACTTCAGACATGCCCAAGGAACGCCCCCTGTTCAACCCACTCCCCAAGGTTCATTTTACAATAGAATTTTGAATTTTCTGTGCAATTTTAACTTTGCATTTTGACACTACACTGTAAATTAAATACAATTTTAACTTTGTACATTAAATACATTCTTCCTTTGTACTTTAAATGATAATTTGGCCCCTAAAGGGACAGTCTACTCCAGATTTTTTTATAAATGCCCTTTATTACTCTTTCCTTAGTTTTGCATAACCAACACAGTTATATTAATACACTTGTTTACCTCTGTGATTACCTTGTAACCCTAAGCCTCTGCAGACTGCCCCCTTATTTCAGTTCTTGTGACGGACTTGCATTTTAGCCAATCAGTGTCCTCTCATAAGTAACTCCACAGGCGTGAACACAGTGTTATCTATAAGACACACATGAACTAATGCCCTCTAGCTGTGAAAAACTGTCAAATGCATTCAGATAAGAGGCGGCCTACAAGGGCATAGCAATTAGCATGAGCCTACCTAGGTTTAGCTTTTAACAAAGAATACCAAGAGAACAAATCAAGTTTGATGATAAAACTAAATTGGAAAGTTATTTAAAATTTCTTGCTCTATCTGAATCATAAAAGTTTAATTTTGACTAGACTGTCCCTTTAAATTCATGTTTTGCTACATCATTTTAATATGACTTTTAATGCATGTTATTTATAAAAATACTACTCTGATTCAAATTTGTACTTTGTACTTGCAATACACTTTTTAAACGACTTATTTTATTAAGCTATATAATGCAATGTTTGTGTCTATCTTAAACACACAGAAATGTGTCAGGGTATCTGTGAAGTAACCCTAAATAAACTACAGATGTATCATGGAATCTAATATTTCATTTTTTTCATTTTATAATCTAATTTGACATGAATTGTGTGGGCTGTAGCCATGGCAGACCAACCCCCACTTCTTATTGGTTACATAGGATGCATTGCAAATATTTGTCCCAATTCACCAAAAGGAATTGCTTTCAAAGATTTCCTGCCTAAAGGTGTGAAGTTAACGTTCCTATCAGATCACAAGCCAGAATGTCCCAATAACCCATTTCAAAGGAGGCCTGGGTAAAGAATTTTTCCTTATCTAAAAAAAAGCCAGTCGCTCCGTCTACAAGAATAAGGGAATATACAGGCTTGTTCAAAGGATACAGCTGTCCTCATCCAAGTGTTAAATTGTCCCTGCTGAGATCTGATACACATTCTCAGTTGAGAAGGCATCTGAACTTAAGTTACCTACTAAACATGAGAAACGAGATCTCAGATAAAGAAATTGTGTCTAAATCCTCATAATAATTTAAAATACACAGATCATATTAAAAACATCTATATATATATATATATATATATATATATATATATATATATATATATATATATATATATATATATATATATATTGGTCTGAAACAGTAACTTATTAGATGAATATTTTCTGAGCTTGATTAATGGCTGTATAGTAAATGTATACTGTACATGTTTATTTTAAAATAACAACATCTGTTTCTTTATTTTTCAGACAACAAGATGTCCTACGAATATTGGTCATGAACATAAACCTATACACTCAAAAATTATTAGAAACATGAAATATACTGTGTTCACTTTAAGATACAATATAATGCCAGGATGTTGAATGAAATGATTCTGTGAAGAGCCAAATAATTTACAGTATAATTGCTTACTAGTATGATACTGGAAGTATGTTCATCTTTGGCCTCTATAAATACATGCTAAGTTATATGAGATGAGAAAGATATATGACCAGACAGGTTTATTAACATAAAGAAAAAGTGTATTTGATAAACATTTTATAGGTTAGATAATTAAACTGTAGCAGCATTGATAATGAGACTGCATTTCTGGTTGTTTGCTGCCCCCTAGGGGATTAAAACTGGTGTGACAGCCAAACAAATTGACTGTTTAAAACATATGTTCCCAGTAGGCCAATCAAATGTTTCAGCTCGAAGGGCCAATCAATGCTCAGCTCCGTTAGGGCCAATACAAAGACAAGCACCGTGGGGCATAGCCAAAAAGGTTCACTGATGATTAGAATAAAAAAATGTGGGGATTATCACGTGATATAACCTCATGCAAGAGGATAGAGGAGGGCTGTCTGGCTGTTTGCTAAATTTTTGACTGATAACTTTGCTGCCTTGGAACACAGTCACTATAAGCAAAACTGGGCTACCTTTTATTATCCATATTACAATACCTTTATTCATATGAGGTGAAACAAGAAGTTCTGGAAGCTGAAATATTGATTTGTTTATTTGGGTAAAGTATAAGAAACTGCTAAGTAATTCATATTTGCAGCTATATAGATATATTTTAGGATTTACCTTATTGCAGATAAATAAGAATTTATTCCATCTCAGATAAATTGGCATATAAGCTGGGTGTTTGCATTAATAATATATATAGCTTCTGGTGTTTTAATTAGAGTTATATAGAATCAATTGTGGGCTAAGTAACTTAATTATATTGGCCTGGAAGATTAACAAACCATACCTTGGTATCTCATTGTGATATTTTAATGCACCCCCTATTTTGAGAGATTATTGTGAATAAGGCAATTTGTAAAGGTATATTTTTATGGTCTTTGTATAGAATATTATAACAGCATAAGTGTGGATCATTTTATTCATAATCTGGTTTTATATATATTTATATGTCTTTATAACTTTAACTAATATAAAGAATTTAGGAATTTATATTAATTTTAATTGTTTCATATATGCATTTTATTGGGGGTTTGTTTTAAAGAATAATTATTAAATAAATTGTATTATAACCCGGCCATATGCTGACATATTATTTGGAGGTGCTGCAGTAAATATTATTAAATTTATCACATTGATATAATATACTTGTAGTAAATAGAGATTATAAAAAGAAAAAAAAATATTATTAAAAAAAATTTTTGGGAATTTTTTTTTTCTTTAATTTTTCATATATTCAAAATTAATATTTTTCTTTCTTATTATTGGTCAAAATTGTATTAGCGTTCTAATTTAACTAAATACTAAGCCAATATAATAATGTCTGTTACTAGAAGTGAATCAATTAATTATATACATAGTGTTGAAATATGTTCCCCAAGATTACCCCTCACTCAGGGCGATGTCCTTAAGAGGTTTAATATTGTGGGTGAAATAAATGATTATATGGATATGCTTTCAATTAAGGCTAAAAATATTGCTATTGATGATGGAAGGTGGAATGAAAAAAGTGAATTATTCCAAGAATTATTAAAAATTAATCAATGCAAAAATCTCAAAAAATGGGATGAACTAATAGTAAAATCTTGGCCCCTTGTAATATGCATTATTATAAAAATAATATAATTCTAACTCCCTTAAAGAATACATCAGAAATGAACTGCAGAAATTTAGGGAAGAATTTAAACAAAGGTAAAAATAATAAACTTTCCAAATAGACAGTCACCTCATGTTATAAATTAAGGGAACTGCTATACCTCAGAGGAGGGAGAGGGCATCTCTAGTAGTGAGTCAGAGGGCGGAGCCAGCTACCTAAATGGTCCAAGTAGTACTAATGTATGTAAGGGGTCTCCCCATAGTAAATATAGGGCAGATAGGGGGTACTCCAGCCCCCAAAATAAGGTCCCTAGGAAAGCCAAAGATAAGTCTAATAAGGTATATGACACCCCTAAAATAATTACTTTCTTAAAGGATGCAGTACCTACATTTTCAAAAAAACACTTCTATAATTGACCACTTAGAGAACTATGAAAATGCTTTATCCATAATGAATGTTACTAGTGAGTAGTCAAAAATTGAATTTCTGCTCTGGGTATTTGAGGGTAAATATCACAAATTCTTTGCTTCACTCAAGGATATGAATATTCATTCCTGGAGTGAAACGAAAAATGAGTGCTAAAAGGAATTTGGGAAATATCGCACCACAACCGCAGCGAAAATAGCCGTATACGGTTTAAAATTTGGCGCAAATCAAAGCCCTATAGAATTCCTTTCTGTACTGAAAAGTGCGTACAGTATGGCTGAAGACTAACCCATATTTGAAAGCTCAGAATTTGTAAATTTATTTTTAGAAGCATTGCCCGCGCACATCAAAATTAATTTAGCTAGAGATTTTGATGAGCACTGTTCATTTGACTAGCTTATCAAAGAGAGTACAAAGTTATACTCTATTCAGCAGTCCGGTGAACAGGGGGTTCAAAGGGAACCAAAACCCAGCCCCAAAATTGTGGCAGAAACTAGGGTGTCACCTAGCCCCTCAATTTGGAGTCTAACAAGAAAACTTATGCGGAAGTGGACCGAGAAAACAGGCCATCCCCACAAAGTTTTAACTCTGACCCTCCCCCAATGCGGGCTGAGGCAAAGAAAGAATATACTCAAAATGGGGGGGGCATACCCATGTAAATAATTATCCCCAAAGAGATGAAAACCCACAAGGTTATCGGAATCCCCGTAAAAGTAAATACCAAAAGTGGTGAAAATACTTTCAGGGTAACCAGACACCCCAAGTAAATAGTGCTCCCCAAAATATTAACACTGAACAAGTTGAACCCGAAGACAACCACGTCAAAATAGGAACAATAGCTATGATTCTGAGGGATCCCAAGAATCCAGGAATCAGTGCCCTGGGACATAAAAAAATTGGTCCATGGGTAAAGATAGCTTGTCCATTCAAATGGGCTAACTCAGTACGCAAGTTAGTCAATCATGTACACTATTTACTAAAATGAGTCAAGCTTTGACGGCTCAGAACCCTTACAATCCTTCTTCAGGGGTACATCCAGTGGCCAGCAGTGGGCCATAGGCACAGTCATAAATACTGCAGTATTACCTGAAAGACAGGGGAGAGATATACCAAATTAAATGATAAATGTCAATAATGGTACTAATCATATTCTCTCCCTACAGACCGGAAATGGACGATTTAGCAGTGATGTCAAGCAACCTCAGCCTGAAAGCTCTAACAAATCAATTCCGTTGCAGTATTCTCTTAACCTTATTTCCACAGATGCAGTACACAGGAACCCTGTTACAGAGGGATGGATTGCTAAGAATTAAGTTTCTTCTGCATCAGGTAACGTGGCAGATTCAGGTAACTCGTGGCGAAGCCCACAGATGTGTAATCATGCCAATTTTATGTGTGAAATGGTAGAAACTGCAGGGAAATATTATGTATTAGCTGAGCTCCAGGATTCAGTCTCCAACCCTATCATGGGATTAATTGATACTGGATCTTAGGTAACCATTTTATCCCACAGGTACTACACACAGCTAAATGAGCTAACACCCCACAAACCTAAAATAAAAGAATTTTATGGTTCACTAATAGGTGTTGGGGGTGACTCTCTAAAAGTTTACGGTACTGCATGGTTAAAATTTAAACTGGGGAACAGGGTAATAAGACACCATCTCATTATAGTGGATCTGCCAACTGATCGTTTAATTATTGGTAGTGATCTCCTGAAGCAATTAAGCACCATAATTGATTGCATAAATAATGTAATTTGGTCACAAGTAAAAAGGCCTATTAATTATGAGCGATCCGGTATATCTCGCACCCGACATAACTGTCCCGTGGTGGAAGAGAAGCCAGATGCTGTGGAGATTCATTTCAGGAATAACTCTATACCTGAAATCACTATCCTACAAATAGATGATCAGACTCCTTTAAGTGGCTCTGATGATAATACTTTTAAAATTTCTCCTGGAAAAATAGCAAATATTTCCTTAGACGGCGATGTATTAACCATAACTCTCCACAAGGGGGATCATAAAATCCCTAAAGGGGGAGGCCACACTCAATACCTCGCAGGAATTGAGAGTTAAGGATGATCTATTTATCCCTATGCAAGTGCATGACCTTTGGAAAACCAAGTTTGCCAAATTGAACTTAAAACAGGAAGCTAGCTACATAAGCGAAAGCTTAATAGGGCAGATATCTGAACCTAAAGTGATTAAATATCTTTCTCCCCAAGACCACTGTGTCCACGGCCTGGATGACAGGTCTGAAAGCTATAATGTCACAGCTAAATGTTTATTATCTATCTCTATAGGTAATAAATCAGCGAAGCACCTGTTTTTAGATTTAAATACTCCCCATAATCAAATATACATTGGCAATGATCTCTTACATAGATATGCTATACAAATAGATTTGATTAACACTTGCCTCTGGAGCAGGTTAAAGGGGGACCCTGAAGTATTTCAGGATGAAAATGCCACCCTGAAATCAAACCAGCAATTGCCATATGCTGTGAATATGCAGGTATCTAATGTTGTAATCCCTGCTGGGGCTGATAAATTCCTCTTATCCTTACAGGTAAAGAGAGATCAGAAATTAAAAACTTCTGAAACACTTATTTGCCTCTCCCATAGAATGCAAAATCTCGGTATAACAATGACCCATACTCCTATGGTAAATATTGGAACTATTCCAATACATGTTATTGTGCATAACATGACCCCACAGGATATAACCTTATCCAAGGGAACTACCATAGGATATGAGCTGGAATCAAGTTATTACACTTTTGGATTCCAGAATAATGTAATTGGGCTAATACCTGAAGGATACTTAACTGAAGAACAATAAATAGAACAATCCTTTGCATCTATGCCAGAGGGACTATTTACAATTCAGTCTATTTATCCCTTCAGCTCAGAGCAAGACATCTGTAAAATTGAAGAACCCTCTCTAGTATTTGATCAGCCAATCAAACAGCAAGAATACCCCAATACCCAGAATCATGGGGACAATGTAAATTATAATCAAGGGGATCTCACCTCTAGGTTGGAAGAAGCCTATGAAATAGGACAGTCTGAAATCTTTCTAGGATTTCAGCAAATAGTTGAAGAGCAAATATCTTTAGCTAATGGCTGTTCCAGTGATGATGAACGCCGACAGCTACAAGAACTCCTGATGGAGTACAATTATATTTTTGCTAGGGATTCTTATGACTGTGGGACTACAGACTTGCACATTGTAAGAATCCAAACAGATCCCAATGCACCACCTGTCTTTGTTAAACAATACAGACTTCCTTTAGCCTCATATGATTCTCTTGCAGAAATCATAAGGAACTTGGAAGAAAGAGGTATTATCAGACAGGTGCATAGCTCTTATAACAATCCTATTCTAGGTGTTCTCAAGTCGAATGGACAATGGCGTTTATGTGCTGACTTAAGACAGCTAAACAAGCGAGTGTACATGTCTGGCTGGCCCGTGCAATATATTGACCAGTGCCTAGCACAGATGCAGGGATCCAAAAAATTCACTGCCATTGATTGTGCACAGGGATATTGGACCATAAAGGTACATGAAGAGGACCAGTATAAGCTGGCATTCTCGTTCCAAAAGGTCCAGTATGCATTCCAAAGACTCCCATTTGGATACATAAATTCTGGACATGAATTTGCAGTATTCATGCTATGCCTAATGCACTGGAAAGGGGGAC
Source organism: Bombina bombina (assembly GCF_027579735.1). NCBI lineage: Eukaryota > Metazoa > Chordata > Amphibia > Anura > Bombinatoridae > Bombina > Bombina bombina. Next base: position 298,963,223 of record NC_069500.1, on the reverse strand, counting down.
CTTATCTTATGTTGATGATGTTTTAATCAAGAGACAGCCATCAAGCAGCTGAAGGGAAAACTCACTCAAGCACCTTGCTTAGCGTACCCTGAAGGGGGTAAACCTTACTTCTTACACAGATATAAGCATGAGTGCTGTTTTATACCAAAAGCATGATAATTTAAGTAAAGTCATTGCTTATGCAAGTAAAGCTTTATCCCCAGTAGAAATAATATTTAGCGATTGCGAAAAATCCCTCTTATCTGCTGTATGGGCTCTACAAAATTTCTGCAGCTATATACAGGGTGAGAAAATTATTGTAGAAACGGCCCACCAGCCTTTGCTATATTTGCAAAGTGAGAGAATAAGAGATGGGAATTTGTCTAACAGCTGCATAACAGCTTGGACTCTTTCCTTACAAGACTGGCCTTTAGAAATTCGCTACAAGCAGAATAAAAAGAATCCAGTCAGACAGGGGCTTGCTGAGCTACACGACTGTACTGCTAAGGATAATGGGGAAGAGTTATTAGAAGATGATTTCCTGGAGGAACAATTGCTTTCCCCGTATAAAATATACAATGAGGACCATTGTTAAACATTACCTTGGGTATATGTTGATGGTTGTTCTTACCATGCCACTATTGATAATGAGCGCAGATTAGTCGTTGGCATTGGTATAACTTGGGCCAATAGATTCCCAAATATATCTTTAGGTTTCAACATTGGAACAAGATCCAGCCAAGTTGCAGAACTAACTGCTGTTCTAAAAACCATTGAGATGGCTATTGATCATTACTGACTCAAATTATGTGCGTGACAGTTTTGTTGAATACCTGCCAACTTGGAAAAGAAATGGCATGCAGAAAACTAGCAACAAACCAGTCAAACATGGAAAGATTGATAATCTAGTGGTGTCCAATGATTTAACCATAAACTGGAAAAAGACCAAGGGTCATTCCAGGGTTCTAGGTCCTGATAAGGAAGGCAATGATCTTGCGGATTCATTAGCCAAACAAGGAGCCATAACTGGAGAACTCCTTAATATCGATCACTTAATGGGTGCAGTTCAGGTAGAAGCCATTACCAGAAACCAGGCTAAACAACAGAGTGAGCCTAACCTGGTAAAATGGAGTCAGGATTCTCCTAGTGAGGACCTGATCACTAATCAAAAAGAAGACCCCATTGTAGGCATCTTCTATAAACACATATAAGATCCTAAAAGCAACCCCATCTCAAAAGAGGACGGTATTAGCAAGGAAGATCTTAGAATCTTAATGAAATCCAGATCACAATTCAAGTTACAGGATGGTTTGTTAGAACCGGCATCCAGCAATGGGTGGTACCTACAAAAATCAGAGGTCTCATGCTTCAACATTCCCATGATGCTCCCACATCTGGTCATCCTGGCGCCAAATTAATGTATGAAATATTGCGTGATTACGCCTTTTGACCACACATGTTGAAAGATGTTCAAACTTACTGTCAAGGTTGTTTAATCTGTTTACAGTTCCAACCCACTGCACCAACGCATAGAGCGCCATTGCAGAAAAGGGGGATGGCAATGCCATGGTCAGATATACAAATTGATTTTATTGGTCCAGTAACTAGGTCATCAAGAGGTAACAAATACATGTTAACAGTGACATGCCTATTCACTAAATAGGTAGAGTGCATCAGTGCACCTAACAATAGAGCTGAAACATGCGCAGCATTGCTCATCAACCACGTGTTTTCCAGATTTGATTTACCCCAGAGAATCTAATCTGATCGGGGAACCCACTTCACTAGCGAAGTTATGACCAAGATGTGGAAAATACTAGGGGTCAAAAGAAAGCTCCATATTGCATATAGAGCTGCCTCAAGTGGTGGTGTAGAGCGTTACAACCAATCCATTGTGAAAATTCTCAAAACTTTTGTGAGTGAATCGGGTAAAGACTGGGATGTAAAATTACCTCTAGTCCTAATGGCATTATGAGCAACTCCAAGTAGTGCTACTAAGATGTCACCTTTTGAATTGATGACTGGTAGAAGAATGGTTCTACCTCAGCATCTACTGTACCGTACATAAGACCAGAACTTGATAAACGCTGCTAATACGCATCAATGTGTGGAGAACTTTAGGAAGCACCTGCAATATGCGTTTGCATTTGCTCAAAGAAACATAGAAAAGTCCGCAACTGCCACTAAAACCTATTATGATCTCAAAACATCCAAAAAGGAATATGAAATAAATGATAAAGTTTATCTTTATAACTTTGGAAGAGATCAGCTTAAGGAGAAGAAATTTCTTCCATCATGGAAGGGTCCTTTTGTTGTTACTGACAAAAACAGAATTTATGCTTACCTGATAAATTTCTTTCTTTTGCGATGTACCGAGTCCACGGATTCATCTTAACTTGTGGGATATTGTCCTTCCTGACAGGAAGTAGCAAAGAGAGCCCCACAGCAGAGCTGTCTATATAGCTCCCCCCTTAACTCCACCCCCCAGTCATTCGACCGAAGGCCAAGGAAGAAAAGGAGAAACTATAAGGTGCAGAGGTGACTGAAGTTTACATAAAAAATACTATCTGTCTTGAATAGACAGGGCGGGCCGTGGACTCGGTACATTGCAAAAGAAAGAAATTGATCAGGTAAGCATAAATTCTGTTGTCTTTTGCAAGATGTACCAAGTCCACGGATTCATCCTAACTTGTGGGATACCAATACCAAAGCTTTAGGACACGGATGAAGGGAGGGACAAGACAGGAACCTAAATGGAAGGCACCACTGCTTGCAAAACCTTTCTCCCAAAAATAGCCTCCGAAGAAGCAAAAGTATCAAATTTGTAAAATTTTGAAAAGGTATGAAGCGAAGACCAAGTCGCAGCCTTACAAATCTGTTCAACAGAAGCATCATTTTTAAAAGCCCATGTGGAAGCCACCGCTCTAGTGGAGTGAGCTGTAATTCTTTCAGGAGGCTGCTGTCCAGCAGTCTCATAAGCCAAACGGATGATGCTATTCAGCCAAAAGGAAAGAGAGGTAGCCATAGCCTTTTGACTTCTACGCTTTCCAGCATAGACAACAAACAAAGAAGATGATTGGCGAAAATCTAATACTTCTTAGATTAAGGATTAGGACACAGAAAAGGAACAACAATTTCCTGATTGATATTCCTGTTAGAAACAACCTTAGGGAGGAACCCAGGTTTGGTACGCAAACCACCTTGTCAGCATGGAAAACAAGATAAGGCGAGTCACATTGTAATGCAGATAGTTCAGAAACTCTTCGAGCTGAAGAGATAGCAACTAAAAACAGAACTTTCCAAGATAGAAGCTTAATATCTATGGAATGCATGGGTTCAAACGGAACCCCCTGAAGAACTTTAAGAACTAAATTGAGACTCCATGGCGGAGCAACAGGTTTAAACACAGACTTAATTCTAACTAAAGCCTGACAAAAAGCCTGAACGTCTGGGACATCTGCCAGACGCTTGTGCAACAGAATAGACAAAGCAGATATCTGTCCCTTTAAGGAACTAGCGGACAATCCTTTCTCCAATCCTTCTTGGAGAAAGGACAAAATCCTAGGAATCCTGATCTTACTCCATGAGTAGCCTTTGGATTCACACCAAAAAAGATATTTACGCCATATCTTATGATAGATCTTCCTGGTGACAAGCTTTCGAGCCTGAATCAAGGTATCTATGACCGACTCAGAGAAACCCCGCTTTGATAAAATCAAGCGTTCAATCTCCACGCAGTCGGTTGCAGAGAAATTAGATTTGGATGCTTGAATGGACCTTGAATCAAAAGGTCCCGTCTCAGTGGCAGAGTCCATAGTGGCAGAGATGACATGTCCACCAGGTCTGCATTCCAAGTCCTGCGTGGCCACGCAGGCGCTATCAAAATCACTGAAGCTCTCTCCTGTTTGATTCTGGCAATCAGACGCGGAAGGAGAGGGAATGGTGGAAACACATAAGCCAGGTTGAACGACCAGGGTACTGCTAGAGCATCTATCAGTACTGCCTGAGGATCCTTTGACCTGGATCCATAACAAGGAAGTTTGGCGTTCTGATGAGACGCCATCAGATCCAATTCTGGTGTGCCCCATAGCTGAACCAGTTGAGCAAACACCTCCGGATGGAGCTCCCACTCCCCCCGGATGAAAAGTCTAATGACTTAGAAAATCTGCCTCCCAGTTCTCCACCCCTGGGATATAGATCGCTGATAGATGGCAAGAGTGAGTCTCTGCCCATCGGATTATCCTGGAAACTTCTATCATCATCAAGGAACTCCTTGTTCCCCCCTGATGATTGATATAAGCTACAGTCGTGATGTTGTCTGACTGAAACCTGATGAATCCGGCCGAAGCCAGCTGAGGTCACGCCTGAAGAGCATTGAATATCACTCTTAATTCCAGAATATTTATCGGTAGGAGGGCCTACTCCTGAGTCCACAATCCCTGTGCTTTCAGGGAATTTCAGACTGCACCCCAGCCCTGTAGGCTGGCGCCCGTCGTCACAATAACCCACGCTGGCCTGCGGAAACACATTCCCCTGGACAGGTGATCCCGTGACAGCCACCAAAGAAGAGAGTCTCTGGTCTCTTGATCCAGATTTATCTGAGAAGATAAATCTGCATAATCCCCATTCCACTGTTTGAGCATGCATAGTTGCAGTGGTCTGAGATGCAAGCGAGCAAACGGAACTATGTCCATTGCTGCTACCATAAGTCCAATTACCTCCATACACTGAGCCACTGACGGCCAAGGAATGGAATGAAGAGCTCGGCAGGTGGTTAAAATCTTTGATTTCCTAACCTCCGTCAGAAATATTTTCATGTCCACCGAATCTATCAGAGTTCCCAGGAATGGAACTCTTGTGAGAGGAATAAGAGAACTCTTTTTCACATTCACCTTCCACCCATGAGATCTTAGAAAGGCCAACACTAAGTCCATGTGAGACTTGGCAAGTTGGAAAGCTTGAATTAAGATGTCGTCTAGATAAGGCGCCACTAGCACCTTTGTGAAGATTGTTGGCACCGTGGCCAACCCGAAGGGAAGAGCCACAAACTGGTAATGCCTGTCCAGAAAGGCAAACATGAGGAACTGGTGATGATCTTTGTGGATAGGAATGTGTAGGTACGCATCCTTTAGATCCACGGTAGTCATATATTGACCCTCCTGGATCATTGGTAAAATAGTCCGAATGGTCTCCATCTTGAAGGATGGAACTCTTAGGAATTGGTTTAGGATCTTGAGATCTAGAATTGGTCTGAAGGTTCCCTCTTTTTTGGGAACCACAAACAGATTGGAGTAGAAACCTTGCCCCTGTTCTGTTTTCGGAACTGGGCAGATCACTCCCATGGTAAAAAGGTCTTCTACACAGCGTAAGAACGCCTCTCTTTTTGTCTGGTTTACAGACAATTGAGAAAGATGGAATCTCCCCCTTGGAGAAGAATCTTTGAAATCTAGGAGATACCCATGGGTTACAATTTCTACGGCCCAGGAGTCTTGAACGTCTCTTGCCCAGGCCTGAGCAAAGAGAGACAGTCTGCCCCCTACTTGATCCGGTCCCGGATCGGGGGCAACCCCTTCATGCTGTCTTAGTGGCAGCAGCAGGCTTTTTGGCCTGTTTACCCTTGTTCCAAGCCTGGTTAGGTCTCCAGGTTGGCTTGGATTGAGCAAAGTTCCCCTCTTGCTTTGCAGCAGGGGAAGAGGAAGCGGGACCACCCTTGAAGTTTCGAAAGGAACGAAAATTATTTTGTTTGGTCCTTGTCTTATTTGACTTATCTTGAGGGAGGGCATGACCCTTCCCTCCAGTGATGTCTGAAATGATCTCTTTCAGTGCAGGCCCGAATAGGGTCTTACCTTTGAAAGGGATGGTCAAAAGCTTAGATTTAGATGACACATAAGCTGACCAGGACTTAAGCCATAACGCTCTTCGTGCTAAAATGGCAAAACCTGAATTCTTTGCCGCTAACTTAGCAAGATGAAAAGCAGCGTCTGTAATAAAATAATAAGCCAACTTAAGGGCCTACATTCTGTCCAAAATTTCATCTAGTGGGGTCTCCATCTGAAGAGCCTCTTCTAGAGCCTCAAACCAAAAAACAGCTGCAGTGGTTACCGGAACAATGCACGCTATAGGTTGAAGAAGAAAACCCTGAAGAACAAAAATTTTCTTTAGGTGACCCTCTAACTTTTTATCCATAGGATCAATGAAAGCACATCTGTCTTCAATAGGTATAGTTGTACGCTTAGCCAGAGTAGAAATAGCTCCCTCCACTTTAGGGACCATCTGCCATGAGTCCTTTATGGTGTCAGAAATGGGGAACATTTTTTTAAAAACAGGAGGGGGAGCGAACGGAATACCTGGTCTATCCCACTCCTTAGTAACAATGTCCGAAATCCTCTTAGGGACCTGAAAAACATCAGTGTAAACAGGAACCTCTAAATATTTGTCCATTTTACACAATTTCTCTGGAACGACAATAGGGTCACAATCATCCAGAGTAGCTAAAACCTCCCTGAGCAATAAAAGGAGGTGCTCTAGCTTAAATTTAAATGCCGTCATGTCTGAATCTGTCTGAGGGAACATCTTTCCTGAATCAGAAATCTCTCCCTCAGACAGCAAATCCCTCATCCCTACCTCAGAACATTGTGAGGGAATATCGGATACGGCTACTAAAGCGTCAGTAGGCTCAGCATTTGTTCTTAACCCAGAGCTACTGTGCTTCCCTTGCAACCCTGGCAGTTTAGATAAAACCTCTGTGAGGGTAGTATTAATAACTGAGGCCATATCTTGCAAGGTGAAAGAATTAGACGCACTAGAAGTACTTGGCGTTGCTTGTGCGGGCGTTACTGGTTGTGACACTTGGGGAGAACTATATGGCAAAACCTGATTTCCTTCTGTCTGAGAATCATTTAATGCCAAATTCGTATAAGTCAAAATATGCTGTTTGCAATTTATAGACATATTAGTACAATTGGGACACATTCTTAGAGGGGGTTCCACAATGGCTTCTTAAACAAATTGAACAATGAGTTTCCTTAGTGTCAGACATGTTTAACAGGCGAGTAATGAAGCAAGCAAGCTTGGAAAACACTTTATTTAATGAAAAAAACACAATTTGCAAAAACGGTACTGTACCTTTAAGAGAAAAAAAGGCATACACAAACTGCAAAACAGGTTAAAATTGCTTCAAAAATTCCGAAATTTTAACAGTGTACCCACTAAGCTTTAGAAGGATTGCACCACAAGTAAAAAAGCAATATACCCCCAAATGAAAAAAACGGATTGATAATTGTCTAAAACCGGTTAAAACCCCCTAAAGCACCTTGCCACAGCTCTGCTGTGGCCCTACCTGCCCTTAGGAAGCGATACTATGGGGTTTAAAGCTTCAATTAGTCCCTCAGAAGACTATCAGGACATCAGGAGAAGTTGCTTGCTGCTTGTAAATGTAGGCCCCGCCCACCTCACTCGATGTTGCTGGGGCCTTCACAAAACTAACAAACCCTGCCTGAAAGCCATGTGGGTTATAAACAACCCCAAAGAACCCTCAAGCAAATGTCCCATAAAACAGAAAACGTTACTCCCAGACACAAAAACGTTTGTCCCAAATTCACATAAAAAACTGAGTGCCCACAAAAATATTAACCCTTTATGCAAGCTAGTAAAAACCTCTGATAACACTAGGATTACTGCTTACCCTTCCCCTAATGGGGACACTGTCAGCCTTTCTGAGGCCTAGATTTTGAGTTTTGTCGGTAAGGACCCGCGTAGCTAACGCCGGCTTTTTTCTGGCCGCACCATAAAAATAACTCTGGTATTGAGAGTCCACAAAAAGGCTGCGTTAGGCTCCAAAAAAGGAGCGTAGAGCATTTTTAACGCAGCTTCAACTCTCGATACCAGAGTTGCTTACGCAAGCGGCCAGCCTCAAAAACGTGCTCGTGCACGATTCCCCCATAGAAAACAATGGGGCTGTTTGAGCTGAAAAAAAACCTAACACCTGCAAAAAAGCCGCGTTCAGCTCCTAACACAGCCCCATTGTTTGCTATGGGGAAACACTTCCTACGTCTGCACCTAACACCCTAACATGTACCCCGAGTCTAAACACCCCTAGCCTTACACTTATTAACCCCTAATCTGCCTCCCCCGCTATCGCTGACCCCTGCATATTATTTTTAACCCCTAATCTGCCGCTCCGTAAACCGCCGCTACTTACATTATCCTTATGTACCCCTAATCTGCTGCCCCTAACACCGCCGACCCCTATATTATATTTATTAACCCCTAATCTGCCCCCCTCAACGTCGCCTCCACCTGCCTACACTTATTAACCCCTAATCTGCCGAGCGGACCTGAGCGCTACTATAATAAAGTTATTAACCCCTAATCCGCATCACTAACCCTATAATAAATAGTATTAACCCCTAATCTGCCCTCCCTAACATCGCCGACACCTAACTTCAAACATTAACCCCTAATCTGCCGACCGGAGCTCACCGCTACTATAATAAATGTATTAACCCCTAAAGCTAAGTCTAACCCTAACACTAACACCCCCCTAAGTTAAATATAATTTTAATCTAACGAAATTAATTAACTCTTATTAAATAAATTATTCCTATTTAAAGCTAAATACTTACCTGTAAAATAAATCCTAATATAGCTACAATATAAATTATAATTACATTGTAGCTATTTTAGGATTAATATTTATTTTACAGGCAACTTTGTAATTATTTTAACCAGGTACAATAGCTATTAAATAGTTAATAACTATTTAATAGTTACCTAGTTAAAATAATAACAAAATTACCTGTAAAATAAATCCTAACCTAAGTTACAATTAAACCTAACACTATACTATCATTAAATAAATTAATAAAATACCTACAATTACCTACAATTAAACCTAACACTACACTATCAATAAATAAATTAAATACAATTCCTACAAATAACTACAATGAAATAAACTATCTAAAGTACAAAAAATAAAAAAGAACTGTTACGAAAAATAAAAAAATATTTACAAACATAAGAAAAATATTACAACAATTTTAAACTAATTACACCTACTCTAAGCCCCCTAATAAAATAACAAAGACCCCCAAAATAACAAAATGCCCTACCCTATTCTAAATTACTAAAGTTAAAAGCTCTTTTACCTTACCAGCCCTGAACAGGGCCCTTTGCGGGGCATGCCCCAAGAAGTTCAGCTCTTTTGCCTGTAAAAAAAAACATACAATACCCCCCCCACAACATTACAACCCACCACCCACATACCCCTAATCTAACCCAAACCCCCCTTAAATAAACCTAACACTAAGCCTCTGAAGATCTTCCTACCTTGTCTTCACCCTACGAGGTTCACCGATCCGTCCTGAAGAGCTCCTCCGATGTCCTGATCCAAGCCCAAGCGGGGGGCTGAAGAGGTCCATGATCCGGATGAAGTCTTCATCCAAGCGGGAGCTGAAGAGGTCCATGATCCGGATGAAGTCTTCTATCAACGGCATCTTCAATCTTCTTTCTTCCGGATCCATCTTGCAGACCTCCGACGCGGAACATCCTCTTCTCCCGACGCCTACTAGCCGAATGACGGTTCCTTTAAGGGACGTCATCCAAGATGGCGTCCCTCGAATTCCGATTGGCTGATAGGATTCTATCAGCCAATCGGAATTAAGGTAGGAATATTCTGATTGGCTGATGGAATCAGCCAATCAGAATCAAGTTCAATCCGATTGGCTGATTCGATCAGCCAATCAGATTGAGCTTGCATTCTATTGGCTGTTCCGATCAGCCAATAGAATGCGAGCTCAATCTGATTGGCTGATTGGATCAGCCAATCGGATTAATCTTGATTCTGATTGGCTGATTCCATCAGCCAATCAGAATATTCCTACCTTAATTCCGATTGGCTGATAGAATCCTATCAGCCAATCGGAATTCGAGGGACGCCATCTTGGATGACATCCCTTAAAGGAACCGTCATTCGGCTAGTAGGCGTCGGGAGAAGAGGATGTTCCGCGTCGGAGGTCTGCAAGATGGATCCGAAAGAAAGAAGATTGAAGATGCCGTTGATAGAAGACTTCATCCGGATCATGGACCTCTTCAGCTCCCGCTTGGATGAAGACTTCATCCGTATCATGGACCTCTTCAGCTCCCGCTTGGATGAAGACTTCATCAGGATCATGGACCTCTTCAGCCCCCCGCTTGGGCTTGGATCAGGACATCGGAGGAGCTCTTCAGGACGGATCGGTGAACCTGGTAGGGTGAAGACAAGGGAGGAAGATCTTCAGGGGCTTAGTGTTAGGTTTATTTAAGGGGGGTTTGGGTTAGATTAGGGGTATGTGGGTGGTGGGTTGTAATGTTGGGGGGGGTATAGTATGTTTTTTTTTACAGGCAAAAGAGCTGAATTTCTTGGGGCATGCCCCGCAAAGGGCCCTGTTCAGGGCTGGTAAGGTAAAAGAGCTTTGAAATGTAGTAATTTAGAATAGGGTAGGGCATTTTGTTATTTTGGGGGTCTTTGTTATTTTATTAGGGGGCTTAGAGTAGGTGTAATTAGTTTAAAATTGTTGTAATATTTTTCTTATGTTTGTAAATATTTTTTTATTTTTTGTAACTTAGTTCTTTTTTATTTTTTGTTCTTTAGATAGTTTATTTCATTGTAGTTATTTGTAGGTATTGTATTTAATTTATTTATTGATAGTGTAGTGTTAGCTTTAATTGTAGATAATTGTAGGTATTTTATTTAATTAATTTATTGATAGTGTAGTGGTAGGTTTAATTGTAACTTAGGTTAGGATTTATTTTACAGGTAAATTTGTAATTATTTTAACTATTTTAGCTATTAAATAGTTCTTAACTATTAAATAGCTATTGTACCTGGTTAAAATAATTACAAAGTTGCCTGTAAAATAAATATTAATCCTAAAATAGCTACAATGTAATTGTTCGTTATATTGTAGCTATATTAGGGTTTATTTTACAGGTAAGTATTTAGCTTTAAATAGGAATAAGTTATTTAATAAGAGTTAATTAATTTCGTTAGATTAAAATTATATTTAACTTAGGGGGGTGTTAGTGTTAGGGTTAGACTTAGCTTTAGGGGTTAATACATTTATTAGAATAGCGGTGAGCTCCGGTCAGCAGATTAGGGGTTAATAATTGAAGTTAGGTGTTGGCGATGTTAGGGAGGGCAGATTAGGGGTTAATACTATTTATTATAGGGTTAGTGAGGCGGATTAGGGGTTAATAACTTTATAATAGTAGCGGTGCGGTCCGCTCGGCAGATTAGGGGTTAATAAGTGTAGGCAGGTGGAGGCGACGTTGTGGGGGGCAGATAAGGGGTTAATAAATATAATATAGGGGTCGGCGGTGTTAGGGGCAGCAGATTAGGGGTACATAGCTATAATGTAGGTGGCGGCGCTTTGTGGTCGGCAGATTAGGGGTTAATTATTGTAGGTAGTTGGCGGCGACGTTGTGGGGGGCAGATTAGGGGTTAATAAATATAATACAGGGGTCGGCGGTGTTAGGGGCAGCAGATTAGGGGTACATAAGTATAACATAGGTGGCGGTCGGCAGACTAATTTAATCGAGTGGCGGCGATGTGGGGGGCCTCAGTTTAGGGGTACATAGGTAGTTTATGGGTGTTAGTGTACTTTAGAGTACAGTAGTTAAGAGCTTTATGAACCGGCGTTAGCCCAAAAAGCTCTTAACTACTGACTTTTTTCCTGCGGCTGGAGTTTTGTCGTTAGATGTCTAACGCTCACTCCAGACACGACTCTAAATACCGGAGTTAGAAAGATCCCATTGAAAAGATAGGATACGCAATTGACGTAAGGGGATCTGCGGTATGGAAAAGTCGCGGCTGAAAAGTGAGCGTTAGACCCTATTTTGAGTGACTCCAAATACCGGAGTTAGCCTAAAACCAGCGTTAGGAGCCTCTAACGCTGGTTTTCACGGCTAACGCCAAACTCCAAATCTAGGCCTGAGTTAACACAGTCTCTGCAGAAAATATGACTGAACATACCTCATTGCTGTATAGCAATAAACCGTTCCTCACACTGAAGTTTTCCTGTACTCCTCAGCTCATGTGGGAACAGCAGTGGACCTTAGTTACAAATGCTAAGCTTATCATCCTCCAGGCAGAAATCTTCATCTATGTCCTGCCTGAGAGTAAATAGTACAACACCGGTACCATTTAAAAATAACAAACTCTTGATTGTAGTTAAAATTAAACTAACAGCTTAACACCTCTTCTCTTTACCCTTCCTTCTTAGAGCCAGCAAAGAGAATGACTGGGGGGTGGAGTTAAGGGGGGAGCTATATAGACAGCTCTGCTGTGGTGCTCTCTTTGCTACTTCCTGTCAGGAAGGACAATATCCCACAACTTAGGATGAATCCGTGGACTCAGTACATCTTGCAAAAGAAATATCGCCAGTCGCCTATAAAATTAGGATCCCTAAAAATGATATTTTTACAGATAAATGGGTCCATATTAATCCGTTGCGAGCATGCAATCCTAGATCCCAACTAAAAGTCATAAAGGGAGAATGAAGTGTCATATCCTCAAATGCACTAAAGAAATATTGTAGTTTAAAGATGCCTAGCTAATGAGCATAAGGGCTAAAAAATAACGGACTCTCTTCATAGAAGGCTGTCTATAATGCATGCTGTCAACACACTCACCAAGTACCACTGACTTTAAGCCAATTCTAATACGTGTCCTACATCTAGTTAAATTGGAAGGGGGAAAATTATGTCAGGGTATCTGTGAAGTAACCCTAAATAAACTACAGATGTATAATAGAATCTAATATTTCATTTTTTTTCATTTTATAATCTAATTTGACATGAATTGTGTGGGCTGTAGCCATGGCAGACCAACCCCCACTTCTTCTTGGTTACATAGGATGCATTGCAAATCTTTGTCCCAATTCATCAAAAGGAATTGCTTTCAAAGATTTCCTGCCTAAAGGTGTGAAGTTAAACTTCCTATCAGATCACAAGCCAGAATGTCCCAATTACCCATTTCAAAAGAGGCCTGGGTAAAGAATTTTTCCTTATCTAAAAAAAAGCCAGTCGCTCCGTCTACAAGAATAAGGGAATATACAGGCTTGTTCAAATGATACAGCTTTCCTTATCTAAGTGTTAAATTGTCTCTGCTGAGATCTGATACACATTCTCCGTTGAGAAGACATCTGAACTCAAGTTACCTATTAAACATGAGAAAAACGAGATCTCAGATAAAGAAATTGTGTCTAAATCCTCATAATAATTTAAAATACACAGATCATATTAAAAACATATATATATATATATATATATATATATATATATATATATGTGTCTTGATCTGAAACAGTAACATATTAGATAAATATTTGCTGAGCTTGATAAATGGCTGTATAGTAAATGTATAAATGTTTATTTTAAAATAACAACATCTGTTTCTTTATTTTTCAGACAACAAGATGTCCTACGAATATTGGTCATGAGCATAAATCTATACACTCAAACATTATTAGAAACATGAAATATACTGTGTTGACGTTAAGATACAATATAATGCCAGAATGTTGAATAAAATGATTCTGTGAAGAGCCAAATAATTTACAATATAATTGCTTAGTAGTATGATGATGGAAGTATGTTCATCTTTGGCCTCTATAAATAAATGCTAAGTTATATTAGATGAGACAGATATATGACCAGACAGGTTTATTAACATAAAGAAATAGTGTATTTGATAAACATTTTATAGGTTAGATAATTAAACTGTAGCTGCATTGATAATGAGACTGCATTTCTGGTTGTTTGCTGCCCCCTAGGGGATTTAAACTGGTGTAACAGCCAAACAAATTGACTGTTTAAAACATATGTATCCAGTAGGCCAATCAAATGTTTCAACTCGAAGAGCCAATCAATGCTCAGCTCCGTTAGGGCCAATACAAAGACAAGCACCATGGGGCGTAGCCAAAAAGGTTCACTGATGATTAGAAGAAAAAAGATGTGGGGATTATCACATGATATAACCTCATGCAAGAGGATAGAGGAGGACTGACTGGCTGTTTGCTAAATTTTGACTGATAACATCGCTGCCTTGGAAGTTGGAACACAGTCACTATAATCAAAACTGTGCTACCTTTTAATACCCATATTGCAATACCTTTATTCATATGAGGTGAAACAAGAAGTTCTGGAAGCTGAAATATGGATTTGTTTATTTGGGTAAAGTATAAGAAACTGCTAAGTAATTCATATTCGCAGCTATATAGATATATTTTAGGATTTACCTTATTATAGAGAAATAAGAATTTGTTTCATCTCAGATAAATTGGCATGTAAGCTGGCTGTTTGCATTAATAATATATATATAGCTTCTGGTGTTTTAATTAGAGTTATATAGAATCATTTGTGGGCTAAGTAGCTTAATTACATTGGTCTGGAAGATAACAAACCATACCTTGGTATCTCATTGTGATATTTTAATGCAAATCTGATTTGGGAGATTATTGTGAATAAGGTAATTTGTAAAGGTATATTTTTATGATCTTTGTATAGAATATTATAACAGCATAAGTGTAGATCATTTGATTCATAATCTGGTTTTCTATAAATATAATTCAATGTATTTATAACTTTAACTAACATAAAAAATTTAGGAATTTATATAAATTTTAATTGTTTCGTATATGCATTTTATTGGGGGTTTGTTTTAAAGAATAAGTATTAAATAAATTGTATTATAACCCGGCCATATACTGACAAATGTAGTTGGACACACAGCTCTAAAGGTAAAATTTACCTTTAGAAAATACCAAGAAGGAGAATCTTATCTGAGCTTTGGAGAATCGTACTCTAAGGCACAAACTCTTTTGCCTAGTGAATGCTGCAATTGGAAAAAGCTGGAATTCCTACAAGCACCACTATATTTTCCAATTTGTGTACCAAGTCATGTTTTTGCATTAAATGCCAGATAATTGGTGCAACATTTTACATCATATAGTATCTCAACTGTTACAATATACCCAGTAAAGGAGAGAAGATTAAAGGAAAGCGTATCTGCTGAGTAACAGATCTGTATCTATTCCAAACTTCATTTTAACACTGATAATTAAATGTTCTGTCCTTTCATTTTCAATATTTATATCTGGAGACTACATGCATTATGGTCAATAAAGATAATAAAAAAAAAATTCTACAGTAAACCTTCAGCTTTCATTTTTTTGGAGTCTATTCTAATGGTCGACTTTCCAGATGACTTAAAAATAAGTAATTTAAAGGGATAGGAAACCCACATTTTTTTAACTCTTTAAAAACTTTGGTATCTGTTAAACATTTTATGTCCTTTTCTTGTAATTTTGATTAGAAAAATAATATTGTGACAAACCCATTGTTAGACCCATTATGTGGGCTTTATAATGATGTTCTACCTAGGTAGAAACATAATGGTCGGCCCACATGCGATTTTCTGACCAACACATGCAGAGACTCATCCTCCTATATCCTCTCTTCTGCGGCACGTCATAATACAAGTGCCGGATGCAGGGCAGAGAAGTGAATTGTGACGTCGATGCTGCGAGGAGTGGCGCACCAGAGCGTATGTTGCAAAGGAAGGAGTAGCAGCAACTTTAGCAAGATCAGTCTAGGTAAGTATACAATGTACCCCTAAACTAACAAGCATGTTAAATACTAAATCCTATATGTATGCAATAAATAGGAAATCCAAATATGGCTGCTGAGCATTGTACTGCTATTATCAATTTTGCTTCTTTATCTTGGTATTGTTTATTTAAAGGTCAGCAATGCACCACTGGGAGATAGCTGAACAAGCTGGTAAGCCAATAATAAGAGATATATATGTGTAGCTACCAATTAGCAGCTAGATCCCAGCACAAGAGCCTACCTGTGTATGCTTTTCAACAAAGGATACCAACAGAACAAAGGAGATGAGATAATATAAGTAAATTGGAAAGGTGTTTAAAATCATAAACTTTATCTAAATCATAAAGGAAAAATTTTGAGTTTCATATCCCTTTAATCTTGGCTGATTTCCAAACCTGCATGATCTATCTGAATCACAAAATAAACTTTTCTGGGTTTTGTGTCTCTTTAACTGTCTTTTGTAGTTCAATACGATTAGGTGCCATTTATACTATTTTTGTAAGGTAATAATGTTTTGTTTTTAGAAGAACAAACAGAAACAGATGCGACACATGGCCCAATATTGTAGGTTCCAGATGATAAATATTTATGTGATAAATAGATACACTCACATATACTGAAGCACCTCAGATGGTGCTAAAGACACAGTCTGGGATCTATAACAGTCACCCAGCAGACCGACCTCCAGTGGTAAGGTGGAATCTGTATAGGGAAATATGGAAAACACAAAGTGCCAATATGGCCTAGTATTGTTTGGCATAAGTTGTCTGCAACCAAAAAATAGAAAGTTACACTCACATTTGTTGTAGCATCTCCATTGATGCTAGTAAGGCAAGCTGGGATCAATTCAGTCACCCAACAGACTTAGTACCAAGGCAATCAGGATACCACAGTCCTCCTGACCTTTCTCAAGGCCCAAAATGTCCTCAAAATAACCAGATGTCAGGCAGCAAGTGTTCAAAGAAAGTTAAAATCACTTTAATAAAATATTATGAGATAAAAGCGACGCGTTTCTCAGTCTAAGACTGTTTCATCAGGCTTAATAAAATGGTTTAAAAACACTTGCTATATATACCTATACAAATCAATTACCATAATTGATCACACTTGTTATAGGAGTGGTCAAAGACAATTGTTGATACATTGGTAACCAATAGAATTTGATAACAGAAAACAATCCATATGTTACAAGGACAACATATACAAATTTTATACAAGATATATGCAGATTGAGTGATCAAAACATTAGAAATGAACATTATAATCTTTATAAAAATAGATCCTGCATGTTTTTAGAGCAGGGTGCTTATTCATCTGTTCCTTTCTAATGACAAACTGTTCATAAATCATTATTATAAAATTCAATAAATGTGAGTGTAACTTTCTATTTTTTGGTTGCAGACAACTTATGCCAAACAATACTAGGCCATATTGGCACTTTGTGTTTTCCATATTTCCCTATACAGATTCCACCTTACCACTGGAGGTCGGTCTGCTGGGTGACTGTTATAGATCCCAGACTGTGTCTTTAGCACCATCTGAGGTGCTTCAGTATATGTGAGTGTATCTATTTATCACATAAATATTTATCATCTGGAACCTACAATATTGGGCCATGTGGCGCATCTGTTTCTGTTTGTTCTTCTAGATTGTTGTTCCTGGATCTTGGCCTGGACCATCACAGATTGCTGCCTCTGACTTTAATGCTAAAGATTTACCATCAAAAGGACTGTTTCTTATTTTGTGCACCTATATAATTATTTATCAATACCTGTTTTTACATTTGGAGTATTAGATATTTTCGCTGAATTATCCATTTTAGGAATTCTTATAAGTGAATCAGTCTATCTAAGAAACTCTCATAAGTGATATATGAAATTCCTGTTTCTAGTTGTGCACTGTTATTAACTTATCCCTAATTAGTTGGTTATAAAACTTACCATTGTGTTCTATAACATTACTGTGATCTCAAGGGCGCCCCCTATTCTATTTGCATGTTTTGTTTTTAATATTTTAGTATAACTGTACTTACTTGTACTTATGTTTTAAAAAATCATGTGTTTGCATATTTCTCATTTTATCTAATTGTCTCTTTATGGATATTGCCCTAATTAATGTTTTCCAACCCAGACGGCTAGATTTGGAGTTTGGCGGTAGATGGGCTGCTAACGCTACGCGTGGTTTATGTCTAATGCACGGCATTGTTTGACTCCGGTATTTAGAGTCCAAACAAAAGCTTCTAACGATACTCCTAACGCGTGTATTTCACACGCGGAATCCTGCCCGCGTTAGACAGTCTCCCATAGAGATCAATGGAAAAGCAAAAAAAACGCTTTTTTCACCTAACACTCGATCTCGCGAGAAATACGCACAGCTCGGTCATATGATGCATACCACATCATGCACAACAATAACACGCCGCAAATGTCACAACAACAATCACTAAACAAAGCACAGAAGCATTACACATTCACAAGCGGGGGGAATTTTAATAAAATTAAATACAGGGAATACGCATATACTTTCAGATGCGGAAATACGCAAAATAACAACAAGGAAAAAAATAATAATACATACACTAGCAAAATAATCGCATTCAATATCACTATATATTCGGACAAACATACATATACAACACTTCACTAATACCACATCATCGCAAATTCACATTTAAACATAATACTATTGGACAATGTTATAGAAAACGACCACTATGACATCATCGCATTCTACACATTCCACAAATACTAACTCCAAATGAGCATGCGCAAATTCACACACCTAATACACATTGCACAAATAATAAGTAAGAATAAAGCACACCTGAACACAATTTACAACGCAAACCGGTACATCATTAAACATTTACACAGGGTATATAAGCACCACACAAGCATGGCTTCTTTCACTGTGTTGCTGGTGGGTTTTTGGAGATTGGAGCTTAGAGATTTGGTGCATTATTGTGAGTTAGTGTTAGTGCGAGAGAGTCAGTTGTTAGTGTTATCGTGAGTGAGTTAGTGGGAGTGGGAGTTAGTGGGAGTGGGAGAGAGTCAGTTAGTGGGAGCGTGAGTGAGTTAGTGGTAGTGGGAGTTGTTAGTGAGTGGTAGTGTGATAGAGTCAGTTAGTGGGAGCGTGAGTTAGTGGTAGTGAGAGTTATTGAGAGTTAGTGAGAGTTATTGAGAGTTAGTGGGAGTTATTGAGAGTTAGTGGGAGTTATTGAGAGTTAGTGGTAGTGTGAGTTAGTGAGAATTAGTAGTAGTGTGAGTTAGTGAGAATTAGTAGTAGTGTGAGTTAGTGAGAATTAGTAGTAGTGTGAGTTAGAGAGCGAGTGATTTTTCTGTACACTTAACACATTTACACGCAAACACATTCAATACATACATACACTTATCAATAACACTACATACACTCCATACCCCATACCCCCTCATACTACACTCCATACCCCATTCCCTGTAGTCCCTTTCCCTTTCATCCCATTTACTCTTATCCCATACCCCATCCCCATCCCATACCCATCCCCTAGTTACATTTAGTTTACATATCCTCCTTTTAGTCTTCTTCTTCTTTTTGTTTATTTAAATACTCCTTACCCTCTTTGTTTTTTTAGATCCCTCTCACACTTTAACCACTTATTTTGTCTTTTTAGTTCTTTATTTTGACCCCCTTTCATTTCATCACACTCACTTTTTGTTTGATTATTTGGGGTTTAGTTTAGGGAACAGATGGAGGGCAGGCAGGGGAGAGGTAGAGGGGGGAGGAGAGGGAGGGGGAGAGGAACAGGGCAGGAAGGGGGGCAGGAAGGGGGGCAGGAAGCGGGGGTGGAAGCGGTGGGTGGACCCAGCCACTTGGTTCAAGACTCTGGCGGACAGAGTAGGGCTTCACAGTCCGGGAAACAGAGGGCATCGTCACAGGGGAAGGCCAAGGCGACTAGGGAGGCGAGGTTTTCGATGGAGGAGAAGGAGGCCCTCGTCGAGGCCTATATGGCCAG
The DNA here is from genome assembly GCF_027579735.1 of Bombina bombina. Classification (NCBI taxonomy): domain Eukaryota; kingdom Metazoa; phylum Chordata; class Amphibia; order Anura; family Bombinatoridae; genus Bombina; species Bombina bombina. The sequence goes on along the minus strand of NC_069500.1, from coordinate 298,943,602 downwards.
GTATAGGAGGCTGCAGCATCAAAAGACCACCCCGACTGAGAAGAGGAAGCTCTAGCATGAGATAAGGAATGCAGTCAATGCAGTGGGTGGCCGGAATAGAGATATGGACTCTATTAAACATCGATACCGGGACTGCAAAATGGATCTTAAGAAAAAGTTAAGCCTGGAGGCCCGACATTCCGCAGGAACCGGTGGCGGCCCTGCACTGGAAATCGAGTACTGCCGATGGGAGGAAATGTTACGGCCCAGCATCTCCGAGGTGGATGTAGCCGGTATCGGAGGAATTGATACCGGGAACCTGCCATTCTCATCTGACGGTAAGCTCATTTAAGAATAAATTCACATACGAATGTATTTCAAGGGACACTATACGCAAACCTTTACTTTCATGATTAAGGTAGAGAATACAATTTGACAAAACATTCAAATTTACTTATTACCTAATTTGATTCATTCTTTAGATATACTTTAATGAAGAAATAGCCATGCACACGGTTAACCAATCACAGGAGGCAGCTATATTCAGCTAACAATCAGCAGCTTCTAAGCATATCTAGATATGCTTTTCAGCAAAGAATATCCAGAGAATGAAGCTAATTAGATAAGAAAAGTACATTATAAAGTTGATTATAATTGTATGCTTCTAAATCATGAAAGATAAAACATTTGGTTTCATGTCCCTTTAAGGATCAGATTAATGCTATAACGTTGTTTACACGCATTCACAATTACTTTGCGGTTACATCAGTATCTAGGCTATAGGTTAGGTGTGCATTTAAACAGACTGAAAACAAACGCTAAAACATTCAGATTGACCAGAGATATCACAAACACGGTTTAGAAAATGCGGAAATCGTATTGATTGTTAGATTTCAAAGTGGATTCATGAGGCTGCATTTGTAATTGTATCGTAAGCTAAGTCATTTAAAGCTTTATTTGGAAATATGCTAATATATACATTTATTTATTTTTCAAATATACAGAGTCTGGGGAGGAGGCAGCACAGCAAATACAGGCTCCTCCTGTTCCCCGGGATGAGAGTGGTGGGGATGAATCTCCACCTCGGAGGGAAGATGCCCCCCGTGATGAAGAGGCCACGGAAGCAGAGGAAGAGGCCCTGGAACCAGAGGAAGAGGCCGCGTAACCAGAGGCCCCTCAAGGACCCGCACCCCGCCATGCACGGGCACCCCGCCGTGCACGGGCACCCCGCCAAGCACAACAAGAGGAATTAGCGGAGGTGCGGGTTCTACTAGACTACATAGACCAAATGCGTAACTCCCGGATACAAAATATAGAAGGCCGAACTCGAATTCTTGAAGGACAAAACAAAATAATTGAAGGCCAAAACCAAATAATAAACATACTTACTAGAATAGAACAAGGGCAAAACAGAACCTTTAATCTACACCAAGAAATGTTAAATATTTTCCGGGAGGCGCATGCTGGTCTGCCTGCTGGTCCGCCTCCTCCTGGTCCGCCTCCTGCTGCTGGGCCTCCTGCTGCCGGGCCTCCTGCTGCCGGGCCTCCTGCTGCCGGGCCTCCAGCTGCCGGGCCATCTTCTCCTGCCGGGCCATCTTCTCCTGCCGGGCCATCTTTTCTTGCCGGGCCATCTTCTCCCTCCGGGCCATCTTCTCCTGCCGGGCCATCTTCCCCTGCCGGGCCATCTTCTCCTGCCGGGCCATCTCCTCCTGCCGAGCCATCTCCTCCTCCTCACCTTGGTCGTCCCAGTACTCTTCCTTCCACTCTTCATACAACATATCCAATTAGAACTCGTCGGAGTCGGCAGTTGACCCTCCCAGAGCCTCAGCCCCGTGGGAAGAGGGGAAGGAAGAGGAAGTAAGTATTTGTTTTCATGTTTAATGTTATTTTTATTTAATGTGTAATGGATAGGTATGTGATGATGTGGTTTTCATACACTTGTGGACCACACTCTGTATATAATCTACTTCTATGGGACCGGGTCCATGGAGGCAGATTGTTTGCAGAGTGTGAGTTATAAGTGTGTGAAAACCACATCATCACATACCTATCCTTGTTCATGATATTGATTGGTTTCTGTGATGTGATGTCCAAACTGTTTCCCGAATCGCAAACAAAATTAACATTACAATTATCCATGATGGCATATTACTGTTTGAATGCCAATAACACAGCTTAAAGGGACAGTCAGAAAATTATTGATGACAAAGAAAACACTGTATTACGCATTATCAAGTTGGAAACAACAAAACATGGAGAAATACGTGTGACTTATGTGCTTACCCTTGTATCTATGACTATGAAAAATGACCACTTATTTGTTGTTCTGACATAACAACATTTTAGACATCAATGATCAATACATGGTAAATAATATGCTGTATGAGCACAAGGTTTTAGATATACAAATGCTATCCAAATGCCCTCTAGTGGTCAAATTGCATAATGATTACATGCACTCTTCAAGCTCTAAGAAATGAGCACATGAACCTCATAGGTTTAGCTAGCAAATTAAAATAAACACAGACAAATGATTAATTGGTGAGAAACCTTTGATATCATTGATATTACAAAATTGACTTTTATAATAATGCAAAACATTATTTGTTTTCTAAACTGTCCCTTTAACAAAATTACATATGCTAACATATATTTGAAGATTGTTGGTATATCTACATGTACTTGTTCAAACAATAAATATTGAAATCAGATTTATATTGACGTGTTAAATAAAGTCTATTTTCTTAAAGAGACATTATTGTGTTAATTTATTTTTATAAAGACATTTGTTTTAACAATGAATATGGTTTAAAGTCCTTGGAGTGGGGGGTGAAAATATGCTAAGAATAATATATTTGGAGATTAACCAATGTGGAACTCATACATGATACAAAAATAAACATTTGCATTAAAGGGACAGTATACTATATTTTTAACATAACTGTATGTAATAGACACTACTAGAAACAACAAGATTAACATATACTGATATCAATATTACAAAGCTTTAAACACTTTCAAAGAAAATCGGGTTAGCTCTATTGAAAATATAGATGAACCCCATTACAACCGTAAAACAAGACAATACACCATCATACACAAAACAGGAGAAAGCTGGAGATGGTACTCACATGAAACTTAGAGGCTTGGCGAGGAGTCTGAAAATTACTTACATTTTATTTGAACAGAAGCAAAATGAAACGTGTATTTGTTAAACAATGGACTATCTAACTAGAGACAAATTAAAAAATTTTGATTTATAATGTGAGTGTCTAATGAACCTTTAATAAAATATACAACGAAATTACATTTAGAAGAAGTCGGCATCATATATTTAGCATATGATAAAGATAAATGCATATTGATTACTTTATTCTAACACAATAGCGCATATTTATGAATTAGATATCTTTAACATTAAACACAACAGTCATTTTTCAGAAAAAGGAACATATTGTTGACAAACATATTAAACAACATGGACTATAGAGATTTGCACTTGCCTCGAAATATCATATGCATGAAAACATTTTGCTTTCGTTTGTTTATTCAGCCAGACATCCAGCAAAAGAGAATGTGGTGGTCTTTATCAGCTATGGGTCAACAATGTAACATGATGCAAAAAATCCATATTCGCAAGGTTTTTAAAATTGGCTTCATTCACAAACGTGTTTAACGTGCACAAACAAATATTGCAGGACTACGTAATACAATCAGACGTTTTTTTACCTTTGCATGTGACGTCTTAATTAACATGGCGCTTCCTTGATCACGTAAGAATGCCATCCAATAAAAGGCACATTCTTGATCACGTAAGAACGCAAACAAAAAAAAGGCGCATCCTTGATCGCGTCAAAACGCCATCCAATAAAAGGCACATTCTTGATCACATAAGAACGTCAGTCAATACAAGGAATCATTGGACAGCCTGGCAGGTGACGTCTTAAGCAACATGGCGCATCCGAGATCGCTGAAAAACCGCAGCCAATACAAGGACTCAGTTGACAGCTTGGCATATCACTAAGAAACTTATTTATATTTTAGTAACTAGTATGTGTCTAGATTGCTATCTAGGAATGTCACGAAATCATGAATCATCTTTTCGGACTTGACTGTCCCTTGAACTATAGTTATGGTGTATATCTTTAACATTTAAAAGATACACATGAGAAATACATATGCCATTGATGTTTTAAGATATGTTTAGATTGTTTTGGAATAACAATAATGACACATGTATTGATCAAACGTGTCATTTATTCAAGTTGAAATATGGTCAGCCTACCTATAGCCATATATGGGAGGAGAAGTATTTTTTTAACATATTTGGTAAAAAATATTCCTCATCTAAAATATGCGCATTACACACAGAGATTGATTTGGTTACACTTTTACAATAAGATAGAATTGAAAATGAAATACATGTGCTGTCAACATTACAATAAGATTGTTTATTAATAAGATTATATGTCCTTGTTCATGTAAAAAGGACAAAAACGCTTTAGAAATGGAAATACATTCATTAACAATTGTGCTCACCATCACTTAAAGGGACATGATTTTTTTTTAAAAAAAGAGGATACACAGAGACAATACTATTTCAATAAAATGAACACTTTACAGGGATTATATCATTGTATCAATCCTCAGATCATTTGTTAAAGGTGCATCAATTCATGCAGAATTTCTAAATACACACATGGATGTGAAAATTGAAATATACATATATACACAAATAACAATCTATATATACATATATAAAAGAATTACTATGCTAATCATAACCATGCAATGATAAAGCTTTGAGAAAAATATATAAAGACAAAGAATAAAATTACATTGGAGATGTTAATCTTAAAGTCATTTACAATTGTATTACATATATGATTCTGGAAAAACCATTATTTTTGGTAGGTCCCTTTAAGGATCAACCAGATAAACTAGAGCTTTCAATCAATAAAATGAATAAGGAGGACAAAGAATCGTGCAATGACATGTCTTTTATTAGTATGTCAGAAAACATCAACAACGTTTATAAATAATCTTGTAAAAATAAGGAATATTTGAGCCATATGACAAGGTAACAGAGTGCATCACAGTCCATGAAGAGAGTTGCCAAGGGCCAGCATAGCCCCATTGGAGACATATGACAAGGTAACAGAGTGCATCACAGTCCATGAAGAGAGTTGCCAAGGGCCAGCATAGCCCCATTGGAGCCATATGACAAGGTAACAGAGTGCATCACAGTCCATGAAGAGAGTTGCCAAGGGCCAGCATAGCCCCATTGGAGCCATATGACAAGGTAACAGAGTGCATCACAGTCCATGAAGAGAGTTGCCAAGGGCCAGCATAGCCCCATTGGAGACATATGACAAGGTAACAGAGTGCATCACAGTCCATGAAGAGAGTTGCCAAGGGCCAGCATAGCCCCATTGGAGACATATGACAAGGTAACAGAGTGCATCACAGTCCATGAAGAGAGTTGCCAAGGGCCAGCATAGCCCCATTGGAGCCATATGACACGGTAACAGAATGCATCACAGTCCATGAAGAGAGTTGCCAAGGGCCAGCATAGCCCCATTGGAGCCATATGACAAGGTAACAGAGTGCATCACAGTCCATGAAGAGAGTTGACAAGGGCCAGCATAGCCCCATTGGAGCCATATGACAAGGTAACAGAGTGCATCACAGTCCATGAAGAGAGTTTCCAAGGGCCACCATAGCCCCATTGGAGCCATATGACAAGGTAACAGAGTGCATCACAGTCCATGAAGAGAGTTGACAAGGGCCAGCATAGCCCAATTGGAGCCATATGACAAGCTAACAGAGTGCATCACAGTCCATGAAGAGACTTGGCAAGGGCCAGCATAGCCCCATTGGAGCCATATGACAAGGTAACAGAGTGCATCACAGTCCATGAAGAGAGTTGCCAAGGGCCAGCATAGCCCCATTGTAGATATATTACAAGGTAACAGAGTGCATCACAGTCCATGAAGAGAGTTGCCAAGGGCCAGCATAGCCCCATTGGAGCCATATGACAAGGTAACAGAGTGCATCACAGTCCATGAAGAGAGTTGCCAAGGGCCAGCATAGCCCCATTGGAGCCATATGACAAGGTAACAGAGTGCATCACAGTCCATGAAGAGAGTTGCCAAGGGCCAGCATAGCCCCATTGGAGCCATATGACAAGGTAACAGAGTGCATCACAGTCCATGAAGAGAGTTGCCAAGGGCCAGCATAGCCCCATTGTAGATATATGACAAGGTAACAGAGTGCATCACAGTCCATGAAGAGAGTTGCCAAGGGCCAGCATAGCCCCATTGGAGCCATATGACAAGGTAACAGAGTGCATCACAGTCCATGAAGAGAGTTGCCAAGGGCCAGCATAGCCCCATTGTAAATATATGACAAGGTAACAGAGTGCATCATAGTCCATGAAGAGAGTTGCCAAGGGCCAGCATAGCCCCATTGGAGACATATGACAAGGTAACAGAGTGCATCACAGTCCATGAAGAGAGTTGCCAAGGGCCACCATAGCCCCATTGGAGCCATATGACAAGGTAAAAGAGTGCAACAGGCACAACAATAAACTGAAAAAAATGCCAAATGGCAACAATAACAAAAACATCAATATGTGGACGGAGGATTCTTATCTGCGCCCTTGGAGCATCTCAAGATCCTCCACTTACTGGTCATCCTCTTCATCGTCCTGTGCATGTCCAGCTCCAGATTCAGGCCTTGAATTTAATTGCATGATTTGACGCAGAGTCAAATGCTGAACCCGGAGCTGGGCCTGCATGGTGTCGTTCATCCCTCTCAGGACAGCTGCGTTCCTCAACACGGCCTGCTCTACTCGTGCTATACCTTCTAGCATGAGCCATGCTGAGTCACAGCCTAAAATAAAGAATAAATAAAATATTAAGGATAATTACACAACAGAAGAAAAAATAAGCAAAGATACATTGTCATCATAAAGACAAATCATTCTTTACATCAATTTGTTGAAATTGATTCTTTACACATTAAATATGTTATTCAGACAGACCGAAATCATTAAAGGGACAGTTTACTCAAACATGTTGTCCCCTTTAATTGGTTTTCGATGATCCACTTATACAGCTTGAGTGTATAAAATCTTGTTAAAGGATTTACATTGTACTTACATTAGCAATTTAAATATTTTAAATATACTGTGGTAGGCACACCTATCCTTAAACATTTTGGCGTTGAGGACAAGCTGTGTAAACATAGCAACCTGAAGAAATTACATTCCCACTGGGTTAGACAAGAGATAATGTATCAACATTTGTACATAAATTGTTGGATCCAAGTAGTGGTGATTGGTATATGTAGTGATATCAAATTAAAGGGACACTGAACCTAAATATTTAATTGACTGATTCAGATAGAGCATGACATTACAAATATTAAAAAATTACACATATTCTTTAAATGTTAGAATTCTCTAGCTAGATTTTGAATGCAAGAATGTAGGTTTATAGGGCAGGCGATATTTGTTTATCAACTTTGGTTGTCCCTGCTGGTTGATGGATACATTCATCCAACAATAAAGAAATTATGTCCACAATTATTTTCTATTTAAAATTAATTCTAGGCATTTCTTTGTTTCAATAAAGATAGCAAGAGAATGAAGAATAATTCATAAGAGTAGTAAATTATAAATTTGATTAACATTGCATGCTCTATTTGAATCACAATAGAAACAATTTGCCTTCAGTGTACCTTTAAGTATCTTATAATGTGGATTTTGAATGATACTTACAGCTGTGCCTGGGAAGGACAATCCGACACCCAGGACAATGAAGGTTGAGACAGGGGGAGGGATGGGATTGGGTTGGGGAGGGATGGGATTGGGTTGGGGAGGGATGAGCTGCTGCTCCGGGGTAGGCCGTACAGCTGGGGAGTGGTGAGTTGGGGTCTGGGCAGCTGGGGTAGCTGTACGGGCCATAATACGGGGAGAGCGACGAAGGGGGTGGAAGGGGCGTTTTTTGGGAGGGACAGGGAAGGGGCGTTTTTTGGGAGGGACAGGAAAGGACAAATGGGAAGGGCCGGCAGGGGTCTGGGCCTGGGCAGGGGTCTGGGCCTGGGCAGGGGTCTGTGACTGACCAGGGGACTGGGCAGCGGCGGAAAACAGATGACCAGAGGTGGAGAATCCATCTGAAATGAATAATACAAATATATTAACATCTCATACATCATGAAATCAAATCAACGCATTTAAAATTGATTATGTTTTCAATATACTTAGAAGTGTGTTTGAATTTCTAAACAATTATGAAATGAGGATATGGTATGCATATAGGCACTCAGATGAATATCAATGACTGTCTGTACAATTATAACATTATTATTGTGGTTTGGCCTGGAATATGCATGTGACATAATGATGGCATGAATTATAAATAAAATAAAATAAAAAAACATCCAAGCATATTTTCATGCTGCCTGATATAGAAAGGGGGCAGTAGTGTATTTGAACAGACAAATAATATTCCTTTTTAAAGTGCAAAAGCTGTAGACTTTGAATGTCTTCAATAAAATGATTTCCAATAAAGCAACATGTTGGAAACATGATAGATATATTTCACATACCATCAGACTTCAAGGCAGCCTCTTCCTCCTCCGTCACACATGTTAAATCAATCTCTGTAAAACATAACATGTTGTGTACACGTTAAGATCAGATATTATAACATATGTTACTGTTGATCAAAGACACACATCAATGTTGCATTAAAGATATACACACCCAAAGTTATGATTTACATCATTTTTTTTTTTTTAAATAAATTTTTTATTGAAGTTGAAATAAGTGTTAACAAACAAGATTCACATTTAGAACAATATTACATCAAAGAGAGTCTTACATTGTCTGTAATCTAAGTTTGGTGACAAAACAGTATTGACATATAATAAGAGAGTTACGTATATTCATATTTTAACATGGTGCTAGACAAAAGTGCAGGTGAAATAAAATAGAACTTCATTTTATATTATATTATTGGCAAGTGATCTCCACAGCGCAATGGAAAATGCTTCATAGCATATCTGAGTCAGAGCTTCAGTCTGTGGAGAGTTAGTATGTGTGTTGGCCACTCTTGGGCCGACATATGTAGGGGGAAAGGGGATATCAGCGGGCAAAAAGCCGCTCAGATAGAAGAGGGGGAAATGGAGGGGCGGAGCCTTCTAATCAATGCGGTGGAACTTATAATATAATTAAGTATGGGTTGGTTTCCTCTTCTATTAAACAGATAAGTTATGCCGAGCCGTGCCTTCCCAGTTAGCACAGCCCGGCAGTATCTATAGCAACTGAGAGGTGGAATTATATGTTCTAGAGTGGGACTAACGTGAAATAAGAGTGTGCCTTCTTCTAGGTATGGGTGTTTACGATACCCTCAAGCTTATCAGAGGAACATCATGTTAAAAATTTTTAACAAATTAGATATATCAGTTACAGCTGCACAAGCATATTTAAAGTCTCATTTAAGATGTTAACAGATTGGATAGACAGTATTAAACTAGACACACAATGCAATCCTGAAATATAACAATGTAGAGTATAAACAATACAGGAAAAATCTGATATTATTCTAGAGTCAGATAGTCAATGTAATACAAACAGTGAGGTAAGGTTTACATCCGCAAATGTGACTGTGAAAGGCTCTATGGATAACCATGTGTGAACATGTGTACACTTTAAATAAGCTTAATAGACAAGGATTAGTGTGTAGTGGTTAAGCCCCTTAATCAGGGTATGAATGGTAATATTTAGGTGCGACTGAACATAGAAATTCAAAGGTTGTCAAAGGTAACCCATCCTTACTTAGGCAAATATGGGAGAGGACAACAGTAGATATAGGTAGCTCCCCTGAACCATGCCATGTAGATGAAGCTTAAGGGAATAGTTATGTAAACCTAAGACAGATGTAAGTCGCATTAAGGCAAAAATATGATAACTGAACTGAGGAAGGAAAGAGGTTATACAGCTGTAATATGTGCCGTGAACAACAAGTAAACATTTAACATCTTTAGGCAGTGTAGGACACTAACAACATGTTTAAATAGCCAAAAACTTCAAGCAGTAGAAACTTGCAGGATAGAATAGCCTTCTAGTCAACACCAATTACGGGCATATCGGAGTGGGGGAGAACAAGTGATATAATCTGGGCTAGAGAGGGACCTATCATGGGTGTTATACCCGCAGTATCCTGAGTTCCATAGGGGCCTCAAAGTCATGTCGATCAGACTAACAAAATGTAAAACACAGGGTAAGCAGTATCAAACTGGTTAAATTTCAAAACAGGTAACTCAACATAACTACAAAATATCTCTCTAGAGCAAACGGAAAACAGTAGTGAAGAGCTCTGTATTAGTCTGTACAGATCTCATCAGGGTATGAGAATTAAGGGAATTATATTTATAGGAACAGCTAGTAGATAACTAGGGTAAGCTATGAATGCAAGCAGAGATGCAGCCCTAAAAAAAAAAAAAAAAAAAAAAACATCCACTAACTGCGCATAATTCAGGGTTTCAACAAGAGCCTCTAGAACGTATACATACAGGTAGTGCGCTCTAAATGGGGGGCATAAATGATATAGGTCTCAAATATGGGATAGCTGAAGTGAACTTAAACATAGAGATATAGCTATGCGTAGAAACCTTTAATTATATAAACCCCTGCTAACATGGATGGATACTGATAAGGTATTCTGAGTCCCACACTGTCATAAACTGTCACAAACCAACATGCTGTATGAAGTCTAAATTATTAATACCCACCAATAAGAAGCTCTCTAACAACTGCCTAAAAACTAATGCTAAGTGGCAAGGGAGCAATATTGAGACTCACTATAATAATTACCCTACGCTGTATGTTACTAATTGAAGTGGACATATAGGTCATGTAACCTGCTAAAAAAAAGCTACTCATTCCCATATACTAATTACAGATATCAACCTGGAAACCATTTGTTGCGAGTGATCGCCATGACAGTTGTACATAATAAGGTAAAACATCATAATGCTAACACACTTAGAGTCTGAAAGTACGGCATAATAATATCAGAGGAAAAGTCTCCCTTAATTATTGAACATAAACAACACAAGAGCCCACTTAGTTGCAATAAGACCTATCACAAACCAGCGAGAGTTGGGCAGCTGAGGTATTGGGGTAGTCATTATAAGTTTACCCCACTCCAAGGCAAAGCCATCGATCACATTGTTCAGTGGTCTGGAGACTCAAAACATACAGCAGCAACATAAGCATTAACTGAGACCTATCCGACAGCCAAATCTGCAGCAACATGTCGCATATATAGGCAAGGGAGACTTGGTAAGTTGCGCTGCGATGATGGCCGTTAGCGTGATAAATGTAGCGAGGTTTCAGCCTTCCATGGTGTTTCAGAGCTAAGAGCTTAACCATGTGCAGGTTAGTGGCAAAGGGAACCGGGCAAACATGGTTGGTATTCATATCCCCAAAATCACTATGTGTCTCTAGTTGAAAGAGATGTGCCTCTTCTGCATCCAGCTGACTGTTACTGAGCTTCTTTACCTTCTCACAGTAGTCTGGAAGAATCCTAATTTGTGGCCGAGCTGTGAGGTCGCAGGGAACCGATAGCTTCTGAGCTTGTATGTCATCCTGTAGGCACACAGCGTTAGAGTGCGATGTCCCCGCGGCTCCTAATTCCGACTGCTGAGTTATCTCTGGGAACTGGTCTGATACTTGCCTCAGCTTACAATGCCAGGAGGGCAATGCAAGTTTACTAGAGGGTTTCCTTGCCCTTTCCTGGGACTTGGATGTGGATGCAGTGTGGGTTCTGCAGTATTGCACGGGGTCAGTGTCTGTAGTCAGACATTCCGGCGGTAGCATGCATGTAGAAAGTATCAGCATTAGTTCTTCTTTCAAGCACTGATAGTGCCTCTTTAGGAGTTGTTGGGTGCTGCGTTCCCATGAGTCAAGGGCCTCCATAATAGCAATGCTGTTGAGAGTAGATAGCGCCGGAAAAATCCACGTGGCGCAGCTTAGGTAGAAATGTCAGCTATGCGCTCAGCCACTAACTTATCTTCAGGTTCTTTAGAAGTGTAATAGTCCGCAGTTACTCCCTGATATATCAAAGCAAAAGTTTAAGCCGTTTGTAGATATATTAAATCATATAATTATGTCTAAGGGCCAGGAGCTTCAAAGAAATACGTCTGGTTCTCTCTGTAGTTGACTCCGCCCCCCCGATTTACATCATTTTGATGGAGCATACAAATGACATTAGATTTGTTATTCTCAATGATTCAGATTTTCGATGTATTGTTTGTATTAATTTTAAAATCATAAAAGCATAGTACATAGAACATTTAAGATTTCTCATGTGTGTATCACTTGATGACTGTTGTCAAAAATGAACATGGAAACAAACATATGCTATACATCTTCTGAATAACAAAGGTGTAGACTAAGAAAGTTTTAATTATTAATCTTTCAATATTCCAAGAAAATTAATATATAATCAGAGGAGTAAATTATATGTTTGTTTCAAATGTTATGCTTCATGAGAATCATGCTCATAATATTGATTACCAATACACCTTCAATGACATATAAATGAGTCAATGGACTTACCAGAAGACCGCAAAGGCGGCTCTGTGTCAGTGCTGGATTCCTCTGGGCTCCCCACACCAACTCTCTCTATGAATGATATAGATATATATTAGTGAACACATTTGGGATAGCACTAAATCACATCTGTAGCGATTTTTAAGAATAATCAACTTGAAAATGTGAAGAATATAGCAGTCATTATCCAAAAAAATGCTTGATTGAATCAAGGGGATTCTGTTAAAAATTATGTATTGAACATATGTTTAATTTCTGACTATATTAGACATCAAACTCATCTCATACGATGCTATTGCATATCTAAATATACCCATTGATCAATGTTCTTAAAAGAATACACACAAACCACATTTTGAATAACAGCTGTTGACAAATATAAACAAAGACATGTGGCACATCGAGCCATTTGTGCAATGTACAGTAATCTTGTTTAGGACACAACACATATTTATCACAATACAAAACAAAATTGATTAGTACAAATATGTAATCATGGTGCTGTTAGAGTATGCTGATATCTATAAAGTAACTCCAACAGTGAATATGTAAATTATATATCAATATTGTCTAATCCAAAGAATGTAAAGATGAATGAATCTATTGTTTATTAAAGGGACACTGACATGATTTATTTCAATCATTGATTTCACTGTTCAAACTGTTCCAAATGATTTTACATTGACTCCTATTATAATTGGAATGTTGCTACATTTTAATCTTAAAGGCAGATAAGCAATATTGGATTCAATAAATATTGTTTGTTGAAGGTATCCACCAATCATCAATCAAAACCCAGGTTGGTCAACCAAAATTGAGCTGCAGATAAACGTACATTCTTGATTATAAAATACATTTAGCAATAGAATATTTCACATATGATTATAGTATTATATTTAAATGTTGATTAATATTGCATGCTCTATCTGAATGACAACATTAATAATTTTAGCTCAGTATCCCTTTAATATAAAATTATATTGATTTGACAATGTTGGTGTTAATGAATTCTCAACTCCATATGTTGATGTAATGAATGGGATTGAGCATGCAATTCCAATCTAATATGTTATTTAAGGATATCCTAAGAATTATTTAATTTTCATCTATTAAAAGGACATGAAGCTCTAAATGTATAATTGTATACTTTTTTAAACTATGTACTACTGTTATCTGAACACATGATTTTAACTTTTGTAAAAATGCCAATTTATGCATAAAAAAAAAAAAAACAGCCGGATAATACCAGTAATGCATTGTTTAACCTAAACCAAAATCCATTTATTTTTTTAAGAACTAAAACAATAGACTGAACCAATGTAGCTCATAAAATGTTTAAACAAAACAATAAAATCACGTTTAAAAATCATTCTATGTAAAATTTAGTTGGCATGTCCCTTAAATGACGTGATCAATTTAAAAAATGGAATCTATATTTTTAAAATCTAAACATATGCAAAATTTTGTGTATTTTTTAAAAATGTATACAAATAAGATTAAGCAATACACAAGGGAAGAATATAAATTGGACATTCAAAGAATCTTACATTAAAATTAAGACATCCAGAATAGATGGGATATCTTAAATTCCAAACAAAATCAGAGTAGTCTTACAATGTAATCCTATTTTTTGGTTTTATTTATTCTTATTTGCAAAAAGTTTTAAAATCCATTTTGAAGATACATATAAATATTGAACAATGTGGATTTAGTATGTAATGTTCTGTCCATGTTTCTAAGACAAATGTCAATTAAAATGAGACATACCATACTGTGACAAGCCCTGCCTTGAGGATCCAGCACCAACATCCAGATCTGTAATATATTAAATGAGGATTGGATATCATTAATACAAATCATGCCATGTTTAAAATCTTTACATTATTAGCAAATCAATTAAAAACTATTAATCCTTTGGTAGTCCCATGAGTTAATTGTTTCCTCAATTCAATTCATGATAAATATATCCTGTACTCTTATTTTCAATCAGTTGTGTTGTTTACTGTATCTTAAATTATTTTTTTGTGTTATTTCATTCTCATCAATTGATGGGCATATGTTATAATTTTTTTTGATTCTTCTTTTTTCTTTTTTTATTATGTATAATATTGAAAATAAGAATACTGTATTCTTCACATATATAATAATTCACATTTCATCTTGACCAACATGTATAAAGCAATGCCACTTACAGCAAACCCATGTTAACGTGTATGCGCAATTCCATTTTCGCGATCATTGCGCAATGATTCCAAGCGGAATTACGCATCCGTCATTTGACCAACATGTATAAAGCAATGCCACTTACAGCAAACCCATGTTAACGTGTATGCGCAATTCCATTTTCGCGATCATTGCGCAATGATTCCAAGCGGAATTACGCATCCGTCATTTGACCAACATGTATAAAGCAATGCCACTTACAGCAAACCCATGTTAACGTGTATGCGCAATTCCATTTTCGCTCTGTGACGCATATTCTGTAGAGCGCAAGAAACATCATTCCTATTTCATGTGTCACTAATCTAAAATCAGATATCTAAACATCATATGTAGTGTATGTTGTGAGATCTGTATAGGTTTAGTATCTGACTATATACACATTTTTTAAAAATAAATCAAATATTAAGATATTATATGAAGTTGGATAGTTACCTGGTTCAGATTCTCCATCATCTCCTCCCAGGCCACCGGACGGAGAAGCAGCTGCCCTGGCCCCCGCGTCAGGACTTTCAGATCCCGCAGCTGGGAGGGAAGAAGAGGAGGCCGAGGATGGAGAGGATCTAAATCTTTTGGGGACCCGGAGATTGAGGAGCTCGCATAAAGTCACCTCATAAGGGAGTAGGTATAGTTTCCGTGGGGCCTTTCTTTGGCCCCCTCTTTTACGGGCTTGTACCCAGTCCCTTTTGAGGTTGACTTTTTTTGTTAAGCGCAACCTCATATCTCCGAATCTCCTCATGATTTGATCCTGGCTCCTCTGGACGTCAATCTTGCAACAATGTATCATGAAACACAGCACTCACTGCACAGCCAGGAACAGGTTTACCAAACCCAGTATAGATACATAGACACAGAAGTCGTTCCAGCTGGTGCTACAAAAGACTTTATTGTGCAAACAGGGATAAAAAGCGACGTTTCAGGCCCACACTTGGCCTTTTCTCAAGCTTAACCAAACATTAGTGAACAAACATTTAAATAGCCCTAATGGCGCCAAACATTGTGATTAGGAAGTGATAAAATGTTGCCCTCTAGTGGAGAACCATCATACAATATGCAAATATACAAATATATATCAAAGTGCTTATTGATGGCCCAAATTCTGCCACCTAGTGAAACAGCATCATATTGTTAAACAATTATATCTCTCATATCATATGTGTAAAAATCTTAATAAACTAAACAATATTTCAAAATTACATATTATTAAAAAATGATAAAATGCATTGAGAATTTCATTGATGTTTTAATAATCACAATATTAAATTAAAAGTTATGTATATATATTAAGTGTACCCAAAATGGATCAATCATATTTGATATAGTTTTTTATTTAACGATTAACTTCATCTTTATTTAGATTTTAAATCCATTGTATACATATAACTATGGATTTAAAATCTAAATAAAGATGAAGTTAATCGTTAAATAAAAAACTATATCAAATATGATTGATCCATTTTGGGTACACTTAATATATATACATAACTTTTAATTTAATATTGTGATTATTAAAACATCAATGAAATTCTCAATGCATTTTATCATTTTTTAATAATATGTAATTTTGAAATATTGTTTAGTTTATTAAGATTTTTACACATATGATATGAGAGATATAATTGTTTAACAATATGATGCTGTTTCACTAGGTGGCAGAATTTGGGCCATCAATAAGCACTTTGATATATATTTGTATATTTGTATATTGTATGATGGTTCTCCACTAGAGGGCAACATTTTATCACTTCCTAATCACAATGTTTGGCGCCATTAGGGCTATTTAAATGTTTGTTCACTAATGTTTGGTTAAGCTTGAGAAAAGGCCAAGTGTGGGCCTGAAACGTCGCTTTTTATCCCTGTTTGCACAATAAAGTCTTTTGTAGCACCAGCTGGAATGACTTCTGTGTCTATGTATCCTCTGGACGTCACACACCAATTTAACCGCATTGGTGATAGACTCCCAGAGGGCCTTCTTAACAGGCGCATCTGTCGACCTCCTCTTGTTCCCAAACAGCTGGGGATAAAAGTCCTTGACAGCGTGGACCAGTGCAGCGCTCTCCTGCTTGGTGAACCTGGGAGGTTTCATGCCTGCTGGGTTGTATAAGAATAATAATAATATATATTGCCTGCAGGCATTAGAGAACTGACAAAGATGGCAACGTGTAATGGACTTTTATATGGTGAAGTAAACATGAGATGCACCATGGGACAAGTTATCTGTACATCTGATTGGATAAAAGTTTGAAATATTGTTAGAATGTCTGTGAGACCATCCTGACTCAAGTTGTGTTTGTGTGATGAACTCTGATTGGCCGTTCCTTAATGTTTCATATCTTAGTAACTTCCTTACACATACCTCCTGGTGGTGCTGTAACTTCATTTTTCATGTAGACTTATTTGTAACTCATGGGCCTGTCATGCGGATATGTGTGACGCAGATTTAATATCCGTGATCCGTTAAATATTAATGATTAAATTCTCTTTAAAATCTAATACTGTCACATTATTAAATGTTGTATACATTTTTTGGTTTAATAACGGTCTGTTTCTTTAATACAAATACACATTTAATATTGTATGTCTTTATTGTTCATAAAATCCATTTCTTGACTTATTGTGAAGTATTGATATTGCTCTATTAAATGTATTTCATAATGCACATTGATTGTGTGCTATTGCGTGACATTAGACTCTAATGTTTAAAGATGCAAATCTGGTGTTTCAAGATCCGTTTCCCACGCAATATTTCTGAATGTTCAAATTCAGGTTATAATGTCAGTAACTTGGATAATCTGTTTATAAATGTTAAACTACAGGTTTGTTTGTTATTAGTAAATAAACCTCGATCTTGTATTTGTCTGAACTGCTCATATATGTTATTGTGCAATGGCGTCTTTATTTTTTAAATAGACATTACAAACAAACAATTGTATCAAATGATCTGTAGAGATAGAAAATTGTTTAGACTTTAAAATGTAAATCAATTTATCTTAGTATTTAGATATCCTCAACAGAAGAAATTCACATGGTTGAGCCAATCACATAAGGCATCTCTGTGCATCCACCAATCTTCATCTACTGAGCCTATCTCGATATGCTTTTCAAGCAAAGTATGTCAAGATAAGAAGAGAAGTAAATACACTCTTTAAATCTCTTAAAGGGACACTGTCCAAACAAATTTAGCGTTCGTGATTCAGATTGAGCATGAAATGTTAAGCAACTTTATAATTTAATCCGATTCTCAAATGTTAAGAATTATCTTGTTATCTTTCTTTGCAAATCAATAATGATATTTTAGATTACGGACAATTGTTGCCAAAAACCTGGGTTGTCCTTGATGATTGTTGGATAAATTAATCCAACCAAAAAAAACAAGTTCTGTCCAGAGTACTGAAGCAAATAAATTATCTATTTAATGCCTTATTTTTAAAGTAATGATAGCAACATAACGAGGAACATTCATAATATGAGACAATTTTTAAAGTTGATTAAAATAGAATACTCATTCAGAATGTATAAATCATTAATTTTTTAACTGTCTCCCTTTAAGTATATTTTGAGTTCATGTCCCTTTAAAGAAACATTTCACAATAATGCTTGAAAAATCAGAAACCTAAGCACCTTCCTTTTGCTAAATTAGTATAACATATGAGTAAAGCATATTTAGATTAACTTCTGGATTGTTTTACACACTGACTGAAATATATATTGTAAAGGAGGTATTTCGGAGTCTTCAGCTTAGAGGGACATTAAGCTATATGTTATGTATGCATTTTGGATAACATTATAATATTTGAACAACTTAATATGTTTTGGTATTCAATAATTAGATTGTAATTATATATATTCTTGGATTAAATACATATCTACATAGGCTATTTTGATGCTGATTGTTGGTTGCACATAGATGCCTTATGTAATTGACTAAGATATGTGCATTGATGTATCTTTTTCAAAGTATATTTAAAGACTGAATGTAATTCTATAGTACTTTCTAAATATGTTTAAATTCTTTTATGAATTATTTAAAAATCAATACACAATATACTTTGTGAATGTCCCTTTAAGGACCAAAACATTTGGAATGTTGATTTAACATTGTCAAAATAAACTAAAGGGGAATGAAAATTATATATAGATATGTGATGTCTAACCCAAGAGGTAAGATTTTAAAAACTACATAATATTAATAACTATAGTTAAATGACTCCACTAGAAAATTAAATCTATTAACCTGGCATCCAATAACTAGCTTGTGAAAAATATGAAGTTAAATGACCTACCATTTATAAATGTAAACTTTAAAAAAATTTAGAAAATAATGTTTTGAGATACCTAAGGAAGATACAAGATCTTATAAAATTAATTTTACATTCAACAACACTGTCACTTTAATGTAATTGAACCACTTCCCCTTCTTAAAAGTGAAACAAAATAATTTATGTCAAATTTTGACTACATATCCGACATTATTTTAACATCTAAGAATTTCAAAAGAAAAGCATCAATGGATCTCACTCCCCAATTAATTTAAAAAAGATAGTTTAATTTAATATTCTCTGAATCAGTGGATTTTCTAAAATGAATGCATTATTTGATCTTATGCATGTGCTTGTCAAATAGCCAACTACCAGTCATGGGAGTCAAATTGTTTTTTATTGACAGATTATATGGATATTTATTATAATCTGTTCAAAAGAGAGTATTTAATAATAAAATGTTTATTATTACCATTTAAAAAATTTAAAGTTTCTGAAACAAAAACAAAAAAATATTCCTGGAAGTCATCAGATGACAATCTGAAATTAAAAAAAAATTTTTTAACAAAGTTAATACACACGTTGTCAAATATTCATAAAATACATTTACAATCATCTTGTGTCTATGCTCTAACTTTGTTCAACATTTTATCAAGATATTTATTAATTAAATTTAAAAATAAATAAAATAAACATACACCATTATATTGTGTAATAAAAATTAAATTTAAATATCTGAATTTCTAATTATACATAATAATGTATATCACATTTCAATAATATATATGTATGCTGAACATAAATGTAATATTTCATGTCCATTCAAATACCTCTATATCAACTATAATATGTATTCCTTTTTCTGATTGTGATCCCTAAATATCTAATTATGAAATAAGTATGACTAATGTATGTAAGCTACTAATATTCGACATTCTTCCTGTGATTCTTAACTAGCATGCATTAGTACACCAACCTGGATAATGCATGGTCTTTGAAAGTCAATTC